>NW_016163116.1:8993-27652 GCF_001687245.7 Rhagoletis zephyria | reverse complement strand
AACCGAAACTGTGCATATATGCATTATTTCGGTTTTTTTCGTATGCATTATTTCGGTTTTTTTCATATGCATTATTTCGTATGCACAGTTTCCATATGCACAATTTCAGGGTGCCGCTCAAAACTTGTCAATATGTAAGTGGATGATGATTTTTATTTCTTTTATTTTTTGACCTTGAATAATTTTTGAAGCAGTAAATTTTTGGAAAAATCATAACAGCTCAATACGTAAACTTTTAAATGAATTAAAAAATGTCAAAACTGAAACAATTTCGTTTCTGTGTTATTTATGTACATTAGATTGCATCACTCCCCATACAAACAAAATTCGTACTGTTTTTAAGATCTAAGCGAGCTGGACCGATTTGAAAATACCTCCGAAAATTTATGAATAAAAATAGTTTATTAAAGATGTTTTTTGAAAAAATCCCCTCAAATGACAAAACGGTTTAAGCTTAAAAAAATTATTCATAAAAACCTCCATTTTTGGAGGTATCTGTTTTCAAATCGGTCCAGCTCGCTTAAAACTTAATATTTTTCGGAAATATTTTGGCGAACATCTTAAAATATAATAAATTTTATAATCCCGGCGAAAAAACCGGAACTTTTTTTGGTGATGCAGTCTAATGTACATATCTGTGTTTGTTCGTATGGAATAGAAGCTTATATTGGGTAGCTGGCTTTAGTATAATGCGGCTTATTCTATAAACGACAAGGAATTTTTTGATGAGACTTGATAAGAATATTGACTTGCTAGTGACGAAACTATTACTTGCACGTTTATTTGCCAAAAGTTCATCAACGGCTCGGCGCAATCGTATGCTGCGAATGTCGCATTATACTAAAGCCAGGCTTTCGACATAAGATACTCCTGACCTCTAAATCCTAATATGTATTGGAATATTTGTGAAAATGTTTCACCAGGGATTTTGAAAATAAAGAAATAGTATAATTTTTTGAACCAGTCTAATGTACATACATACTTTAGTGCCAGTATATACAAAGTATGTCCAATGGGGGAGTTTATCTACATATATTTGAATTACACAGAGGTCGTCAATAAATATGACACCTGCACAATTTCTTTGGCAGCAACAACAACAAAACGTAGTGGAATCTTTGATCTATGCATCATTCATCGGCAAATTCTTTGATGACTCTTGAGGTTCAGAAGAAACACGCGACATATCATCAATTTTAAGGCCTTTTCGCTTTTTTCATTAAATGCTATACATCTTTATTAGTTTTAATTGAAAGAAACTTTAAATATAGTTCTTTATTGGATGGAAAGAATAGACTTTGTCAGTTATACACATTTATTGAAAAGTGTACATCAATACTAATGGGGCAAAATCACGAAAGCTTTTTGATATTTTCTTCTTCTAATTTATGTACATACATACATTTGAATAAGTTTGTTGATGGTCATAGTGCTCCAATAAAAAGTTTTTTTCAATAACAATAGCTAATAGCTAGCCTCCACCACCTTTAGTATTGTCCGATAATATTTTCAGCGCGAAGAATAATAGAGTTACTCTGTACCTTGGGCCGTGTATACGCCGCACAGTGTTTTATTTTTGAAAAAACGGGACAAAAACAAACGAGAAGAGATAGTGAAATAAATGTAATGGTGTTTTAAAGCTTTTGAGATGGGGAAATAATCCCGTTTGATAGAATAATTTCCTTGATCTTTAAAATGACTTTCAAAAATTGATGGTTTAAAATTTTTCCTTTTTTGGCCTGAAACCAGTGTGCAATGACGTTTTTAAAAAGTTTTAAAGCCATATTTTTGTTGTTCGTACATAAAGGAATCCATTTCGTTTGTCGCAAGAATTGAAAAATTTCATTTCATTATAAATTGTTTAAAAAGTTTATTACAAGCTGTTTTTAGGTAAAAAAGACAAAATATGAAAAATTTTACTTTTAAAAGGTCTGATTAAATGAAAAATTACCTTTACCTAGTGATGGCACCATTAATCGAATAACCGATTATAATCATTTATTTTGATTCGGTTAACGATGTAAGGGTATCGAAATTTTCCTTTCCATTAATCGACCGATTAACCGATTATTTTTCAAAATAATCGAAAAAACATCAAAAATGAACACTTTACTTACACAATAATGTATGAATCACAATTACGTAACAAAAATTGGCACTCTAACCACCCAATAATATTGGCAACAATAAAAGTGTCCACTCTACTCGGTATGTATAGTTTTACAAAATTTTTTACATTCTTGTAATTCTGCAAATTTTTTAAATGATATTTTTGCAAAAAAACCGCAACACAGTAGCAATTAAAAAATCATAACGCAGGTACATATGCACATATTTTCATATTATTTTCCAAATGCGGTGTTGTGCATTTTCTTCCATACAAAGTATGTTTAACGCTTTTTTTATATTGAAGAAAATAAGCAACACCGTCAACAAAAAAAAATCCAAATTCAACGGTAAATGCCAGATACTTCACTCTTGCAATATTTTATACAAAAATGTAATGGGCTACAAAACTGCATACTCCAAATCTTTCTAAGAAATCTATTAAAATAGCTCGAAATTGTATGCTAAAGAATAAGCTATATTTAAAAATTATTTAATAAAAAAAAATTCTTGTGGGCGCTTATAATTTTGATATGGGGTGTAGAACGGATGGTATACTACTTTACATCTTTTTATTTATTGTTTTCCCTTGTTTTTGATTTTCTTAATTGTTTGCGCACTGAATTCATGGCGCAAGTTTCGACAATTTAACAAGAAAGAAATAAAACAATCAGTTTTTATAACCTATGTAATTGGTTTTAATTAACTTTCTATTTTAATCGAAAGTACCGATTAATCGGTTAATTTCAATTACTAATCGAATGAGTTCTTTTTATATATATAGGAAAAACTTGAAAGTTAAGGGGGCCCGAGCCCCCTGCCCCTACCTGGCTACCTCCATGAATATAGTATTTTTCAACTTAATGTTATAATGTATAAATAAAACGATATTTGTTAAATTTATCAATCTGAATGTATGTATGTATGCAGGATTTAACTGTAATAAACAATTGATATCAGGAACTTCATTAAGTACTCGTATTGATATAAATCCTTCACAATAAAGTCCCATTTACATTATTCTAGACTTATCAATACTTAACGTAAAAATGTGTGAAAACTTAAGCGTACCTTCATAACACGTTCAATGTCAAATTGCCAGTAGCGACTAAGCGAAACTAAGTTGAATATGATTGAATAAATACCTTCTCGAAATAGATTATATCAAATATGCGGTGCTAGTGACAAAAACGGTGCTTAACACTAGCTCTTGTATATAATCCCTCAAGATGACTACTGTATCTATAGAAGTTGGTTCCAAGTTAATAGTTATAACGGCTACTTACGTCTAGACTAGAGATTTCAATAAAGACAATTTAACTTTGAGCGAGAAAAATATGAATCTCAAGTGCAGAAATAATATCAATTGTAATTGGTTTGATTAATGAAAAATGCTAAAATTAACTGAAATATGTAATTATAAAACCTTTAATGTGTTATACAATACAAAAAGTGTGATAAATAAACCGCACGCACGTGTTGTTGTTTTTCTGGTTTTTACAAAATAACTTCGATAAAAAATAATAAGACCGTTATCAACCTGTTTGATTATGCTACTTATTACACTGATTTCTTATCGATGTTATGTACATATGTACATACATACACTTGTGGTCAGCTGATTAAGTCAAGTGACATTTTGACTAGTTTTGGTAATTTTTCTTTTGTTTATTTAATGCTTGTATATTTTTTTATTAAAGTCTAGCACTTTACCTAACCAGCGCCACATTGTATAAAAATTACGAAACTTCAAAAAAACTTTAACATTTGCACCCAAATATTTTTAACTTTTTATTTAGAATTTTTGGAAATATTTTGGGTATGCACTTTATATGGAAGAAAATGCACAACACCGTCAGCCAAAAAAATTATTAAAAATCAACGCAATTTTCTAGCGTCTTGAAATTGGCACTTTAATCTACTAAAATTTAATAAGCTGCATACTCAAAATTTTTCCAAAAATTCTAAATAAAAAGTTTAAAATTTTTGGGTTTCACAGGCCGGAAGGAAAATACACCTATGTGTAAGTCCGCAAGAGAAGTCAGGCATTCGTCTACTAGCGAGCGTCCTTAACCTCACTTGCCGCCATCGTGCACATCAGTAGCCAATCTACTACTTCCTTAATAGAAGCAACCTCTGGTTGGAAAACGCTACAGTAATCTGGAGGCCAAAATTTAGCGTTGATGGAGACTGGAAGGACTTCTCCACCTACCCTTCTGTCAAACTTCGAACCATCCGTGAGAAAGTTCACTGGTAACTCCTTCCAACCACGCACCCCCCGTCCACTCATTCCTAAGATGGATGTGCATGAAGAGAAAGCTGAAAGGAGATGAAATGAAATGAATGAACGTCCTCCGCATAGGCAGCCACCTTTTCACCCTACTGGATCATGTCTCTGAGCATGCGGTGTATGAGCCTAAGGGTCGGACTTGACGCCAAGCTTATTAGGGGATTTGGCAGTTGCCCCCAGAAGGACATTATTAAAACTTTAATTAAAGAAAAAAAAAAAACAATTTATTATTTGTAATATTTTTCATATTTCTGTTACTTGAAAAAGTAGTGAAGAAAATATTTTCTTCTGGAATTCGACCATAAAATTTCGTTAAAGCGTTTTGCAAATTCGGTATTAGTCCAAAGCAGAGATGGGCAAAGTTGCCTTTTGCTTTTTTGAGGAGAATCCTCCTCAAAGGAGGGAGGATGGTCAGTATTTTTAACACCCCCTTTACCCTGAGAACTGCTTTACTTCTTGCGTGGCATTTGCTGGCTCTTTCACTGCTTTAGGAGAGAGAAATCTGCCCACCCCTGGTCTAAAGAGTGTAAGAAAAATCGCCTTCCTTGAGCTAAAAAAGATACCATAAGACAGTTGGCACATTGCTATGATAAACCGTCGGAATTTACATATGTGCTATACCTACTCACATTCGTATGCTACCATACAGTCATGGAAAAAAAATTACTTCCTGTTTACATATTTGACTAAACATTGCTTTATGAATGTTTTTAATAAGTCACGAGTGATAGAAATGATGTCATTGTAAATTAAAAAAAAAAAACAAAAAAACAATGTAATCGTCGATGTTAAAGCGCGGCGAAATCCAGTTAAAAGTTATATTTTGCCAAAGCAAAGGAAAAAACTAAAACGATTTTAAACGAATTATTTAAGGTTCTAGTATTTACATTAATAACAACAATAAAACTGTGCGGAAATAATAATAAAACGACTATGCCCAGCGCTTTCATTCAAATACAGATGTACATATGTACATTAGACTGCATCACCCCCCATACGAAAAAAAATCGGTACTCTGTTTCCATTGGAATTATAAAATCTATTATGTTTTAAGACTACCACCAAAATATTTCGAAAAAATAATAAGATTTACGTGAGCTGTACCGATTTGAAAATATCTTTTATTCAAAAAAATCCTGTCAAGTGACAAAACGGTTTAAGCTTAAAAAATTTGCATAAAAATATTAAAAAAAAAATTAAAAAAATATTAAACGGAATCGTAATAATGAGATTTTTGATGCCGTTTTTTAAGTTTTTTTTTCAAAGATTGGTGTAAGAAAAACTTAAGTAAATGAACCTAAACTATTCCGATTTAGACTTGGTATCACTGGAAAGGTATTTTCCACTATGTTTACTTCTTTAATAATAAACTCATTCAAAGGATGAAAGAGAAAGGTAAGTTGAACGAACGTCATTCCAAGTTGAATTTAGATGTGTTGGTATTTGAAAAAAAAAATTGGGAAATACCTTCTACTGAGACCCCACAAGTCTAAATCAAAATAGTTTTGGCCCAGTTATTCAAGGTTTTCGTAAATCAATCTTTGAAAACGTAAAAAAAAACAGCATCAAAAATGTCATTATTACGATTCCGTTGAAAGGATGTTTAAGTATTTTTATGCAAAATTTTTTAAGCTTAATCTCTTTTGCCATCTGAGGGGATTTACAAAACAAAAAAAATCTTTAAGAAACTATTTTTATTCTTAAAAAAATCCATTTTCGGAGGTATTTTCAAATCGGTCCAAGTCGCGTAAATCTTAATAGTTTTCCGAAATATTTTGGTGGACGTCTTCAAATCTAATAAATTTCGTAATACCGGCGGAAAAACCGCAACTTTTTTTGGTGATACAGTCTAATGTACATACATATCTGCATACAATAACTGTGTATGTACAAATGCACAAGAAAATAAAGGAAATGCTTAAAAAAAATGTGAATGGCCTAGAGACATTGACCTAATTCATTGGCGCTTAGTGGTGAGGAAAAGCTAACATACATATGTATACAGTTACTCAAACAAGTGAGCAAGTGTTAATGTTATTGAAATATTCACAATGTTTTTCAAATAAAATATTTTGTGTTATTTTTCTATCAAAATATTGACCAAGCCTAAATCAAAGCCAAATGAATCTGCTAATAACTTAGTACAAAATTTAGGAAAATTCAACAAATTTTCATCAAAATCATAACCATAACAGCGCATGTTTCAAGCGGCTTTAAATATTCACAATTGGGAGATTCAAACGGTGTCGTAAGTGTCGTATTATTGAATGTCATAAACTTTAAACGCTTAAATAAATGTTTAGAGAGCTTTAAAGCACAACCAATTATTTTTTAACACAGCGAAATTCATAATATGACTTTGATGATACTTTGCGAACCCCCTGAATATATTTTTTAGGCGTTTAAAGTTTACGACATACAACAATATGACACATACGACACCGTTGTGAATACCCTAAATGCTTTTCAAGTTAAGTTTCTTTTTGTTATTTTTTTATAAACGTATTGCTTTAACCAAACCCCTTAAAAAACACATAGTTTAGGAACATTCAAAAAATTTGCATCCAAATTTCAAACTTTTTAATCTGAATCTTTAGAATATGTTGGTTATGCAGATCAATAGGTCGACAGGAAGGAAGGGAAATTTCAATGACTAACTACTAGGTTCAAAACGATCCACAAGGGTGAAAAATAGTCGGTTTAAATTAAATTTTCCTATATGTATACTAGGCCGGGTCGATTTGTGGGGAGGCAAAAAAATCGCCCATTGCTCTGTGAAAATCATATTCTAGGGATCAAAATAAGAAACTTTGCCGAAGGAACCATACCTCTAAAACGAATTCTGATGTCCCCCAATTTGGGTCGAACTTTTGGGTAGGGGCAAATTTTGAAAAATCCCACTTTGACCCATTTAGAGTGCTCCAATCGAGTCCAAATGTATGACCGACCCCCACTAACTTTGGAGGCCCGACCCACCGATGCCAGTGGCACACCCCCTGGAAACCCCCTGGGGGTTCACCATACAAACATTTCAAAAAATCGCCGGTTTTGCACTTTACATGAAAAAATCAGCGAAATGCCTATGTTTTTTCTTTTTGGAGTTTATTTTTCTCTTTAGAAATTTATTTAGTCAGAACATATGTAAATGAAAAAATGAATTTAACTTAGTAATAGAAAAGAAATTAAAAAAAATTATTAGAAATTAGCGTTTTTACAACCCTTTTAAAACCAAGGCATCACTGTGATGCATTTGCATGTCGTAAACATAGTTGTGTGGGTTTTTTATTCAACCGTTTTAAAAAATTAAGGTATCACTGTGACACAATTGCAAATCGGAAAATTGCTTGTGTGCGTTTTTTAAGACACAGCTGCATGTCGTAAACTTACTTGTGTAGTTTTTTTATAGCACCTACTTAAGAAATGAAGGTTGTTTTTACAACCCTTTTTGTGGGTATTTTAAGGCACCTTCTTAAGAAATGCGCGTTTTTTGCAACCATTTTAACAATTAAGGTATCACTGGAATGCACCGCAACCCTTTTAAACAATGAAGGTATCACTGTGACACAATTGCAGATCGTAAAATTGCTTGTGTTTTTTTTTTTAAGCCACCACAAGACACAGCAGGTAGAATTGAAATTACCATTTCATTCTTATTACCTCGTCTCGTAGACCATATATAACGCAACAGTTTTTGTGAATGCATTAAGTCGTTGTGAAGAACTCAAAGTGTGAAGTGCTAATTTCAGATAAAAAAATATTTCAAAAAAAATAATAAGTGAAGTGACCATTCCAAATCAAAAAGTTTACAATGAATCCACCATCCTCTACACCGCAAGATGAAGCAACTACATCAACAACTATCGAAAACCCAATGAGTCATATACCCAAGCATGATGTTACTGTTTTTGGTGTGTCTACTGATTTAACTGATCTTAATTTACCAACCCATCTGGATATCTTGAGATATTATTTTTACTTAAGCGAACGTGCTAAAACAGAACAAAAAAAGTTTTCCCATAAATCATTCACTATTCAAGTACAAGATAAGTTGATTGGAATTTGGGAAAAACTTGGTATGGAAATAATGCTGAAAAAAAGTGTATTTAATAAATTGAATAAATTGCTTGACAAGTATCAAGAGCAAATCAAGAGAAGAAACAACACCCAACAATTTACAGAGTATGTAAAATCTCTGGAAACAATTTTTTACATTGGAACATGTAAATGCGATTTGAAGGCAGCTCCATGTGCATGCGGCTGGGTTCCCGAACGCCTCAAAGAGTTCATGCACGATCAACATAATCAGAGAAGACTAACAATGGATGCATTTGTGATGGAAACTGAAGAGCAAGGAGCAACGTCTATGTCATCAATGCCAACATACCAAGATCCCGATGATTCAACATACGCACCGCCACCGGTTCAAGAAGATATTGATAGAAGCACAAGTTCACAATACACAGAGAGATACGATTGTTTTAACTTTGCCTTGGTATGTGACAGATTTGGTGTGCCTGACAGAGTAGCATCAGCATTGGGAACCGCTCTTTTGCAAGATTTTAAAATTAAAGATAAGCATGGGAAACCTCTCATCATGGATAAATCGAAAGTTCGCAGAGAAAAAGAGAAATGCAGACAAGAAGTGCTTCGCAAACGGTTAGATGATACCAATTTGTTAGCGTTTTCATTCGATGGCAGAAAAGATGATACTTTAACGATAGATAAAATTGATGAGAAGTATCATACTAGGATGGTAAAAGAACCTCATCTTGTTATTTTGAGAGAACCCAATTCTGAATTGATTGGTTACGTAAGACTGGAACATGAAACCGCTGAATACAAAACAACCAAATTAAATGGTTTTTTCAACGATAAAAATATATCACTGGATGCATTAATTGGAATATGCACTGACGGTGAGCCAACAAACACTGGCCCACACGGTGGAATTATACGACGATTCGAATTGCTGTTAAAAAGACCATTGCATTGGTTCGTTTGCCTTCTACACTTCAACGAACTTCCGTTTCGGCATTTGTTTGAAGCTTTGGATAAATCAACCAGCACTGGACCAAGATCGGCAACCGGAAAACTGAGCCGTCAAATCGAAACTTGTGAAACTCTTCCGGTAAGTTATTGCTATCACTCATTTATTATAATTGTCAACCATTTTTAATTATTTTATTATTATATATTTTCAGGTGGTGGACGGCTTCCAGAAAATTGAGTTGCAAAATATGCCCCCTGCTCCAGAAAAAATTTAATTTTCCACCGATTCGAAGTACTTATACGACATGGCCCATGCAATTTCTAGCGGCGTGGTTCCGGTGGATCTGGCTAACATCAAACCAGGGAAAATTGTACATTCTCGGTGGCTCACCAAGGCCGCTAGATTATTGCGATTATATGTGACAACGGAAAATCCAGATGCAAATTTAAGAATTCTGGTTGAATTTATAATTAAATGTTATGTGCCAATGTACTTCAATATCAAGTATTACAGCTCTGTCGTGTACGGCAGTGCATTATTTTTCAAGTTCATTGGTTGGTCACGATTTCTAGAACCTCGTTTACGCAAAATTGTCAATCAAGTAATTAAAGATAATTCATATTATGCGCATTCGGAAAATATCTTGTTATCAATGTTGTTTGATGATAGCAAAGAAAAGCGCGACTGTGCCATCAAGAAAATTCTACGCTATCGAACCGATGTTGACGAGCCAATGGAACTTAGAGTTTATAAAAAACCAGATATAAACTTTAATTGCACAAGTTATACGGAAATGATCAATTTGAATGATATAAATATCGTATTTGAACCACCATTCACGCGAAGCATTCCGTACGATACATTGAAAGAATATTTAAATCAAGATGATCCACCGTTTAATGATCCAAAAATTCCATCACACATACAAGGAACGGAACGACATGTTCAATTGCTAGCTAGCGTTTCCAAACGGGTTATACCGGAAAATGTAGAGGCTGTTATGGCGACGACATTAGAGAGCCGTGCGAAATTGCCCAGACTTGAAAGTAAAAAAGACTTCAAACAATAATTTTTTTTAGTTTCTTTTCTATAACTCACTTAAATTCATTTTTTCATTTACATATGTTCTGACTAAATAAATTTCTAAAGAGAAAAATAAACTCCAAAAAGAAAAAACATAGGCATTTCGCTGATTTTTTCATGTAAAGTGCAAAACCGGCGATTTTTTTAAATGTTTGTATGGTGAACCCCCAGGGGGGTTCCAGGGGGTGTGCCACTGGCATCGGTGGGTCGGGCCTCCAAAGTTAGTGGGGGTCGGTCATACATTTGGACTCGATTGGAGCACTCTAAATGGGTCAAAGTGGGATTTTTCAAAATTTGCCCCTACCCAAAAGTTCGACCCAAATTGGGGGACATCAGAATTCGTTTTAGAGGTATGGTTCCTTCGGCAAAGTTTCTTATTTTGATCCCTAGAATACGATTTTCACAGAGCAATGAGCGATTTTTAAATCGACCCGCCCTATACATTGTATACCCTTAAGGGCAATATTGATGGTAAATGATGATGGTATTGATGTAGTTTTAACGAGATTTTTCAAATAATTTACATTCTGGAAACTTCAATACACAGTAAAAATGCAACATCCAATACTCTAGAGCTCTTCCTCTTTCATAATTACCATACCGCCCGTGTGTCTTTTTTTTAACTGTTACACAGTGGGCCACAACAAAAACTTTACAACTGGTTTAGAAATAATCCGGAAGAAATTAGAAAGGGTTTAGTTTAGGCTAGTTTCTCAGAAGGGTATTTTTTAAGCCAAAAACGCAAAAGTTGGCAGCCTTCATTGACTAGGTAAATAAGCGATTATTTATCATGCAAGCGGCTTAGTACTACTGTACACAAATCTAGATACTTGCGTACATTAGATATATGTAAATGTAAAAAAATAGTGGCACGAGTACGACAAAATCGACATTTTTCGCTCGATCACGAGGTTACGGCATGCTTTTACATACATACATAGATGCATACTCTTCTAATTACATTCATTCAGTTAAACAGTCATTCACCTTTCTAATGCAGCGTAATGAAAATCAAAATAAAGCGAAAAGAAAAAGGAAAACCAAAAATATTTGCGAAAAGAATTATTTTAATTATTTGAGGAACTCAAAATGCCAGAGATAAATTTTCTTTACATATTCGAAATCCCACTGGCCATCAATGTCTGCATCGATTAGCCCTGACGAACTATCCAACCATGTAAAAATATGTCAATGACAATATTTAAAAACTAAAACGGTGTTTTGTATTGTGTATTTACATACATGCTTATGTATGCAAGTACGTAAGTGTTTGAATGTCTAAATATAAATAGAAAACATAGCATAAGAAAATATAAAACAAGTAATTTTTAAGCATAAAACCAAACCGACTTCAATTCTCATATAAGAATTTAATAGTACCGTCAATTTCTTTATGACCAAATGGTCGGAACTAAACTAAATTTATATGGGACCATCCTTGAGGCAACACCTTTCCGATAGAAAAAATCGGTAGACGTAGTCCAAAGTTATGCGGTAACGTACATAAAAAAATATATATTCCGACGAATTGATAGCCGTCTCCTTTTTGTGAAGTCGGTTAAAACAAAAATGTAGATATTTATTTACACACATACGTATGTTCTTATGTATGAATATTTAGTATTCACACATTGACATTTCTCCCAATGGAAATATTTTGTTAGATTTTTTACACATCCGCAGTTTGGTGGCGGAAACTCTTCAAAAAACTACTACACTACGTCTCCAACAACTACAAAGAATGGCGTGTCTCTCCGCCACTGGATTGATATGAAGCTGCAGCTCTAGAGTCGCTTCTAGGATGCACTCCTCTCCATATTTTGATTTAAGAAACATCAGCCACGAGGGAGCTGCAATTTCGACTATCTAACGACGGTTTCTTCACCAAGAAGTTTCTTGGGAAGATACCATGACTAAAGAGGCAGAAAGTTCTAAGCGAAAATCCTAGATGGCAAAGTTTGAGCTTACGGATTCACTATTCTTGGTCCCAGATACGCACATTGATACACGGACGGTTCAAGGATGGATGAAAGAGCAGGTTTCTCTATATCGGGATCTTCAAGACAACTTCGGGATTTTTTGGTTTATTTCGGGAGTTTCGAGACTACAAGAATTTTCGTTAGTAGATCTTGATATCGATATATTCATTGATAAATTTATCGTTTTTGCAATCTTTATATTTATCGACGTATTTACCGATTATTGTTATAGATATTTTTTTTTTTATATTCTTATCGATATAATGATAAATATTTGTATCGATATTGGTATCGATATAGTCCGAGAATCCGGAAAATGCCGAAGTAGTCTAAAAAGTCTAGAAATACACTCGAAAATCCCGAAATACATATAATAATTAATTAGTCTCACGAAAAAAAGTGTATTAATAATATTTGTATTCAGTTTTCAAATTTACAAACTTGCTAAGCACCATTTTTCGCAGAACTCGAAGTTGGAAAATACTTTAAAATCGTAGTGCGTTGCATAAAAAGTATTATTTATTTGAAAACTCACGAATCCAATTGATTCGCTCTATAAATCAAATCACAAATAAATTGTATTCTTTATTTGGTCGACGAATCAAATCGCACATAAAATTATTTTTTATTTGGTTGACGAACCAAATCAATAATCAAATTGGGGGATATTACCGTTTCGAAATTAGTAATGCATCTTAAGGTGGACCTCAACTTCTTTTGAAATGTAAGTTAGGCTACTCTGGCTCTCAAGGCCTCATTTGTGTTCAACTTTTCACAGACGACCTGTTGATATTTATCAGTCCGATTGTTTTCATTTCCACGCGTTTTCTTTTTGTTTTGAATTTCTTTAATTTCGTAGCTTTTTTAATTTAAATGAGCACATTTACGATTGTATGAGTTGGCAGGATTTCGTTAGCGTAAATTTACAACATTTAAATAAAATGCAATACTCATTTTCGCTTATTTTTCCTGGCGCCGCTGAATACTTTTAGCGCATGCATTGAAATATTTATGCTATTTCGTCTCGCATTCAAAGTGTCAATGATCTTAATATTTTTTTTTTATTCTGCAATTAGCTTAAATGTCAAGTGAATGCCAGATAAATGATGCCATTAATATCTTTATAAAATGTTAATAAAAGTCTTATTTAAATATGTTTATTACAATATATAAGAACATACATACTATATATAGTACAAATTATCAACATAAAACTTATTACAACGGTATTGATGTACACAAATGATTTGTATATTTATGGGCTTGTGAATGCTTATGATAAGCAAATATGTGGGAGCATCTGGCAAAAGATAATTGGCAAGGCTTTAATTGTAGCAATAAAGCATTTGTGTGCAGACATTTCATTTGTAACCAAATAAAGAGGGCTTTCAACATATCTACTTACTACTAGGTAATAGGTATGTATGTACGTGCTTATGAGTACTACACGTATTTTGGTAANATTTTGCTTTGCTGCCTTTATGTTTAAGTGCACATTTAAGATACCTACCCTAAAATGAGCACTAGCGGCATTATTTTTAACATTTATAAGGAAACTCCTCCGATAGATGCATTCAACATACCTGCGCATTGGCGATACCAGCCTTAAAAATTGTGCGAATATTATTAACTCTCAAAGAAAGTATTAGGTTTACCTGCACTGGCTCTACAATTACCTCATTTTACAAGCTTTTATTTATTTTGCTCATCTCGCAGAACAACGAAAATGGCTATTAATTTATGTAGTTATATAGATAATTAGATACCATTCGGTAAAAATTTCGCTTGCGGTAATTTCTACGTGGTAAGTGCTCCTCCATTAATTGGTTTCATAGGGATTTGGATACCTTCCTCATTGAAGTAGTAAAGAAAATTCGCTTAAGTGCTTTTTTCGGTTAAGTGCACAAGTTTTTCGTGCAAAGAAGGATGGGCAGCTAAGCAAAATATACTGTACATATATACGAAAAGTCAATTTCAACTTGAATCACATGCATATCTTTAGAATGCTCTTTTGACGTCAATCGTAATTTTAAAAGAATAATAAATAGAGCGAAATGAGAAAAACTAGTATATATACTATATTTACTTTACATATACATTTTACACAAATATCTGTGCTCCAACAAATCGAAAAGCTTATACTACGAGGGTGGTTCAAAACTTTGGAGCAAACAAAAAATTTGTTCCAAAATTGTTGAAGCAATGATATGGAAATAGAGTGATCTTCAGGATTGTTTAAAAACAAGCAAGATTTTGAAGCTCGGAAAAAAGACATTTTGCTAAAACCTCAGACAGTTTCTCTTATAGTTTTGCCATAGTTTCCAGGGACGTTTTCAAGGGGTTATTCAAAGTCCAAAATAATTTGTATTGACTCATTCAGCCGCATTCCCTTTGTCTCTAATTTTTCGAGAATTCAACAAAATAATTTTGATACGAGATCGTAAAAATTTAGGTCCCTGAACTGCATCCTGTGCATTTTTCTCCATCTGCTTTTGGTGGAAACTTTTGGGAGTGTGCATTAAGCCGCATCACGACATATGAAAGAAAAAAAGGTTAGCGTGTGTCAGTTTTATTTAAACACTTATGTCGAGAGAAAATTTTGGGAGCAAAAAAAATCTTTTTCTTTTGGAATTACTATCCCTAGATTTTTATTTTTATACTATAAATGTAACCCCTCAAGAAACGATGACGACGTTCCTAAAAAGGTTTAGGCTTTATTCAATTATAGTCCTGAGCAAGGCCTTTTCGGTAACATATAAATTTAAAATGTCGGAAAGCAAATAAGAAAGTTATAGCAAAAAACGCGATCTAGCGGTTTTTAGCGGGTGCCTAAAAAAAATTTTTTGCACTCAAAATTTTTTCTCGACATAAGTATTCCAATAAAACTGACACATGGTAAACTTTTTTTTCGTGATACGCGTTAGGGTGCATAGCTCAGTTGTTAGCGCTGCTAGCATAGCTGCTGAATTCTAGAGAAAGAATTCTGATGAGGAGATGTGTTGGTCTCCAAAATAGCAGCTGTAACTTCTACCACTTTGACTTGGCTGCTGTTTCCATTTTTCTTAAAAATGTGGTACAAAGCTTAATAACCTTGTTAACTTAAAATTTTGTTTTCTTACTTTATTTTAAAGTATTTAGTTTTTTATTTAATTACTTAAAATTTCTAATTACCTTTAGTCCGCTTGAGTGGGAAAAGCTGGCGATCCCAGGAAACGCTAACTAGATATATGTAATTTTTAACCCTCTCACTAATGCCCCACAGTCCTCGACACGATACGACATCTTCACTTGAGTTTGAGATTTCTTAACACTCTTTCGTGTGAAACATTTTGTGTGCACAATTTTATTAAATTCCCCCTTTTAAACAAATGACAACCCCCTTTAAATGTTTTCAAACTACAACCGTCTTCAACCTCTTTCGTCTGACAACCATATCTATTGTGATACGTATCTATTGCCTTAATTGAAATTGAATTTGATTTTTTAAATAGGTGGCAACCCTCCTGAATGTAATTTGCAAGTAAAGCCCTTCAAAAAAAAATTTCGATTGATATCCATATTGTAATAATTAATTTCCCTTAATTGAATTTAATTGTTTAATAGATGGCAGCCCTTTACATGTTGTATATAAACTGATTCTGCAGGACCTTGATTTGGTTTAATACAAAAGCCTGTTAACATAGATATTGATTGCATGTTATTTGCATATCCTTTACATATATTATGCATGTTTGTTCATATTTTCTGCATATAAAAATTTCATAGAATTCCGATGTCTAATCAGTACATTCTAGAAATTCACTTCTGGAGCAAGAGAGATTTTTACTGACTGCAAGTAATAGCTCTCACAACAGCATTTCAAAAAAACTTAAGAACTAATTGCAGAGTACAAGCCATTGCAATTTTCAAATGTTTTTATTGCAATAGTTATGTATCAATGAACGGTCGTTTTTCCTTCCCTTTTTCCGCTTGTCAAAAATATAGTTTATCATACAAATTTTTTTAAGCAAAATTATTAAAAATTACCCTGTGACAACGCTGCTCTCAGCGCATACAATGCTCACTTATTAGGTAATTGTGTTATTAGTTCCTCCAATTAAATTCTATCATGCGAATAGTAACTGACAATAACTGAGAGTGATTACATACATAAATTTCGCACGTTTGTTAGTAAATCACAGATAAGATTTACAGTGAGGTAAAATTTTAAGTTTACCGCTTCAATTTGTGTCGAAAGGTAATTAGCGACGCTGATATTTAAAAGCTTGTTATAATTTTATGGACGTACTAAATAAATTAGAACAATCGTACACAACGTTTACGAACGGGGATATTTGTAGGCGGGAACGCGACGAAAATTGAAAATACGAGTGTATTATTTCAACTTAAATACCCACCACGAAATCGTAGCAATATTAATCAAGTAACTCGCAGAATATGTTGTACGTTATCCTACTGTGGTATGTACAAATAAGGAATGTATATATGTAGTATGTATGCTTAAATAAACCCCAAAACTCATAAAAATTCAAGAAAATCAAGAAAATGCACAATTTCTACTGCTTTACTGCTTACGTACATATTTCTTAACCGCTGGAGATTTACCAGGCTACTACGAAGTTTCCAATCCGCTTCGAGATAGAAATCTTTTAATTTTTCTATAGTTAATATATAGTATTACTAAACAATGTGAATACAGTAATTTGATAAACGGTATTTTTATTTATCCATTTTTCCAAACAAATTTACACTCAATAGATTGTTAGGAATGTGAATAAATATGTAAATATGCATGCATTCATCAAATCGTGACTGATTTGTAGTTTTAATTACAAAAGAAATATATCGGCTTTCGAAGCTTTTGTTATTTTCCACTTAAGTCACGTGCATTTTGGCAGCTGATTAAAAGTGCAATAAAACGTCAACGTAACGAGTTTTGTAGCAAATATGCAATTATACAATTAATTCTTGCTCACTTGTCAGCTTTTCTGATTGTACCGGCCGTAGTAATTTTGATGATTTAAAGCCAAAAATTCGACTGACTGCCAGCAAAGTATCTCACACTCGAGACTATGCATACATATTTATGTATAAATGTATGTACATTCGACGAATGTTTTGTTTCTTCCGGTGCCATATGAAAATTGCGCTGCCGGTCACAAAAAAAAAATATTGTGGCAAAATTTCAGCCCTTTTTCTCCATTTTCCAGTAAGCGCTCGCAAAAATAAAAATTAATTAAACATGTTTTCCCTGCTTCTTTTTTTTACAAACAATTAAATATAGGAAATAAAAAACAAAAATTTTTTTATGATCAATAACGAAATTTTCATTTGGGACCTAAGGAAAAATATTAGTCGTTTTATTTGAAACAGTATAATGTACATATTTATGTGCAACATATGTATGTTAATTAGGGTAGTCCAAAATAAAAAATTTAAAACGTTAAGCTCCCTTCTAGGATTTTTCTAGATGAAAAAAAGTATACTGTTTTTTTTTGTAGACTTGGTATTTAAAATGATAAAAATGATATTCAAAGCCCATGAAGCTTTCCATGTATTTTACGAGTATATGGGGAAAAGCACTTCGTAGAAATGGTATAGAATTATTGAAAATCAATATTTTTTGATCGGAAAACTCTGTTTCTCTTTAGGAGAGTTCCAATAATAACAACCGATTGTTTATTTTACCTTTTTTTTACTACTAACGATTTTAACGCGGAGACCCACCGTTGGATTTTTGGGGTTTTTGAGGGACCTATAAAAAAACAGTTAACATTAAAAAATGGTTAATTAAGCTATTTGGTACTGTTATTCGAAGTCCTCTAAAGAGAAACAGAGTTTTCCGATCAAAAATCTTCAAAAATTCTATACCATTTTTCCTTATATAAAATGCATGAAAAATTTCATTGGCTTTAAGGAAGCTCTAAATATAATTTTTTTTTACAAATTTTTTTTGTTATTTTATGGTATTATTTTCACCTTTTAGAAAAATTCTAGGGGGTGAGAGCTTAACATTTTCCTCCGCATGTATTTTGGACCACCCCAACGTACATACTGCCTACTTATATACATATGTATGTTTGTACATTTGTATCTTCCCGCTTTTGGCAGTTTGTGACACCAGCAAATAAAAACTCTGATAGGCAGTTGGTGCAGGCATACAGACAGTCGATGAGTTTGCCACTTAATCCGCCAAGTAGTCAGTCCCCAG
>NW_016163116.1:0-8661 GCF_001687245.7 Rhagoletis zephyria | reverse complement strand
CGAACCGAACACTGATTTTGGTAATAAAATTCAATGATTTGCAAGCGTTGCTCGTTAGTAAGTCTATTCATGATGAAATGTCAAAGCATACTGAGCATCTTTCTCTTTGACACCATGTCTGAAATCCCACGTGATCTGTCAAATACTAATGCATGAAAATCCTAACCTCAAAAAAATCACCCGTTACATACTTATGTATATATGTAAGGACTAGGGCATTCAATCTCGGACACTTTTCCGTGTCCCGAAATCTCGGGATTACAGCTCCGCGATCCCGCGATACATTACAATTATTCATTTGACATGAAAAACGAGATATACAGAACACCAAAATTTTGATTCAAAGGCAACTTGAGCCATTGCACTCGGACGTGAATTTCAGAACCTGCCTGAACAACTGTACTTGTTCAAACATTTTGTGGAAGAACTGTGTAAAAACGAAAAATCTTATAGTAATTGAAAACACAACAAGATTTTACAGTGTGGAAGTGTTGTTCCTCATTTTATTTGGTTGGCGTTTTGTGGAAAATAAATTTCTGAAGATATTAGTAAGGGGTTATTACAATTAATATAGATATTTGAGAATACTATACAAATATTTTGACATTAAATTACGGACTCTTTTACTAAGAGTGCATTATGCTCCCTGAAAGACCAAAAACGGTGACAATGACAATGAGTGGTTTTAAAGAGGCGAACCTACTGTTAAATGCAAAAGTTTTGATAAAGTCGAAATCCCGAAAAATCCCTGGATCCCGGGTCTAGAATTTTTGTATCCCGAAATGCTGGGATTTTTAAAATGCTTCGGGATTGAATGCCCTAGTAAGGACCCAGTGAGAAAAGTATTAATGCATTACATGCGTGATAAATAACGTAATGTATTTCTTATGAGTTCTAGATTATATGACTGTTTGATATGTAATCAGGATGCTAATGTATCCAAAAAATCGCAAAAAATTCATATTAAATCACATTCATTCCTGCTTTACTGGTAATGCAAAACTGAATGCCCCACTTTTCTTAGGACATCGCCGTGGGAAAAATAATAGCTTTTCGAATGTGAAAACGGCTGTTTTACTGATTATTTTTTCGATTACCACACATTACATTTTTCCACTGGGAAATGTATGCAGTATGTATGTACAAGTATAAACACTGCATATGTGCATATGTATGTAGGTCTGCATTTGTGGAAATTTTCCATTCATCACTTAAGCAGCAATGTTTGAACATTTGTGGATATGCATTTGTGCATGCACACATACATACATATGTTTGTAAATATATGAGTGTATAGTAGTGCATTTGTATGTTGCATTTTTAGTTTTGTTTGTTGCAAGTGCAAGCTGCACATTTGTGCGTATGACATTCATTGCTGTTCGTAGTCGGTGTGGCATTAGTATGTACGTACATACATACATATGTGTATATTAAAACATAAATGTGCATACAATGTATATACACGATTGTAGTAAAAATGTTTAATTTTTATTAATTTCAATGGTTGAAGAAATTACACGTATTTGCGAAGAGATTTCAGAATGACATACTTTTAGTTTCTAATTTAATAAATGCGCTGAAAGTCCACATTCAGATATGTGGGAGAAAAAAAAATGTTTTAATTTCATCTTTGATATGAACGTATGGGCGTAGATTTAAAAGATTTACATACAGTACATGTATTTATATATACATATATATTCTGTATACAAATGACTATAGAGGCATGGTTAGAAACTATTTAGCAGTTGGCAGCCACCTCCACATTATAATTTCAGGGCTAAACGTACAACCATAGTAGTGTGCTACTTAAAATATCAAAAAAAACATGAGCAACCCTTTATTTTGTTCTACGTTCCAAATAGACATCCACGAAAATTTCAAAATTAAAAAGAATTATAGAGGTCGCTATCAGGGGCCTATTTCATAAAGTGACAGTGATAATTTTGTAACGACAGGCATTTTCCGTATTGTCAGTGACAATTCGACAGCTTGGTGGTGTTTTGTTTCACAAAAACAATAATTGCAAATGCTTTACTTTAGTCTTAAGAAATATTCAAATTATTGAAAAATAACACTGGTTTACAGGAAAAATGTTTTAAGGAGGTCACAATGCAGTTCCTATGTAGAATTGCTCAATGATTCCGAAAATGTAATTAATTTTGTTTTCTAAGTATACGTTTTCGAGATATTTGCAATTTACCGTTACTCAGCTTAAAGCAAAAATTTATTCCTTTTAATCACCTTACCTCTTACGAACCAATTTAAAAATCTTAATATCAAATACGGCAAATGGAAGCCAATGAAATTATGCATCACTTTCCGATAGGGCTTATAGTTTCTGACAAATTAATTAATCATTCCAGCTTTTTTTATTTTTTAATTAAAAAAAGAAAAAAATCAACCTGTCAACAAATCACCCTGTTGGAAAAATCAACCAACACCAACACACAAAAAAATCAAACTTTAACAAAAGAAAAATTTTAAAAATAACAGGTTCTGTGCCAAATTTTTGCCTTTGTACTAAAGCCTGTTCTGTTACAAAACAAAATCAAGTTACTGATGAAGAAAATCGATGGATAAATACGAAATAATGAGTGGTCAAATAAAAATCCGCAAAGATTTTTTGTACGAAATACGAGCAGTAAAGCGTGTTACTCGGGTGTACGTGGCGTATGAGTAACCTTCTTGTCTGCTCATTTTTCATACAAAAAACCTTGCGAAATTTTCATTAGACCACTCATTATTTCGTATTTATCCATCGATTTTCTTCATCAGTAACTTGATTTTTTTTGTAAAAAAAAGCTTTAGTACAAATGCAAAAAATTGGCACAGAACCTGTTATTTTTTAAATTTTTCTTCAGTTAAAGTTTGCTTTATTTCATTTTTTGATTAAAAAATAAAAAAAGCTGAAATGATTAATTAAAGTGATGTATATACGGTTTATGGAGAATTTCATTGGCTTCCATTTGCCGTGTCTTATATTAAGATTTTTAAATTGGTTCATAAGATATACGTGATTAAACGGAACTAATTTTTTCTTTAAGCTGAATAACGGTACATTGCAAATATCCCAAAAACGTATCCATAGAAAAAAAATTAACCCGAATTTCGGAATCACCGAGCAATTCTACACAGAAATTTGATATTGGCGTCTGGAGAATAAAAACCACATTAAAATTTGTGATCCAGAGTATTTAAATGCGCGCAATTACCATATAAATAAATTTACAAAATTCTCCTGTGAAAACATTGAAATTTGGTCAGAATGAAAATTGTCATCACTAGGGCCCGGATTTTTATGCGCTAAAAAATCGAAATTATGCGCAAATAATGTGCACTAAAAACTCAAAAATATGCACTATAAACTGAAAAATATTTGTGTTCAGCAAATCAAATTAAATTTTTCACGCAGTCAGCAAACCTTCTAAAAAATATTTAGGCCTGTAAGTAAGCCTTCTTTAAACTCCAATTTAATATTTTGTTTATCTTATCAGTTTAATTATATGAATTCAATTTTTCAAACATGTGGCAACCCCCTCAAAAGTATTTTCGGCCGTAAGCCTTCTTAAGCATCTTTAGTTGTATACCAATATTATAATATTTAATTTATCTTACAAATTAAATTAAATTAAACTATTCAAGCAAATGGCAACCCTCTTCAAAAATATTTTCAGCTGTAAACCCTTTTAAAATCTAATTAATTTGATACGAATAACATAATATTAAATTTATTATATCTTTAATTAATTTAGAAAAAAATCCAACTGGGTGGCAACCACCTCAAAAATATTTTCAGCTCTACCTCTTCATAAAACCTCTTTGGTTTGATATCCATAATGTAGTACTGAATTCATCTTATCAATTTAAATATGTAATTTAAAATTTTCAAAAAGGTGGCAACCCTCCTCAAAAATTTTTTCGGTTGTAAGCCTTCTAGGCCGATTACTTTTTACACCCACATTACAATTTTTGTTTTATTTTATCAATTTACTTAAACTGGCCAGCGTCGTCACATAGCACATATCGCACACCGCTTTCAAAAGTGTCATAACTCAAAATTTGACATTTTTGATATTATGCGCCAAAAATGTACACAGAGCTTTTATTTACCTTTCAGGAAAAGCTGAAGCAAATTTTTGTTGTAATTTTTAAAAAAATCTAAGGCAAAATCGCCCTGCCCCTAGGATTATCATGTGCTAAGAAATAGTTGTTCGCATTTTCTGACAAACGTATTATTTTGAGTTGTGAATCTTTTCAATACGGTGTGCGATATGTTCATACATACATATATATCGTTGTTTAAACTACAAAACCGCGTAACTGACATTTGCTGCCAGAAATTGGATTTGCTCACATACGCGGTTTTGCATTTTGTTGATACGAGGTTTTGTACTTCAAACGACGATATATACATACTGTGTATACGTACATCTAAATAAGTAAAACTATTTCTTTGTATCAAATTATTTTACGAATGTTCCTAAAAAAATCTATCACATGTATATACTTAGTAGAGAATCTCAGAAACAAAAATATGAAGATAAAATAAACAATAATAAGACATAAAAAATTTCAATATTTCTAAGTTTCAACACACCTCACTTTCCACAATCATTTTCGTGTTTGTTTTGTTTTTGATTCGTCAGCCAGAAAAACTGTTTATTTATTTTCATAAACGAGTTATGATTTGAGCTTTATTTACGTTTTTTTTTTTTTTGGTTTGTTTTTGTTTCAACTTATGGGCAATGCATAATATTTTAACTGGCCCCTTTCTAAGTCTCTCGAGTTTTTTCTGATTTTGTTTTGTCTGCTTTTTCGCATTTATTTTTATTTTCCCTTTATTTTAAATAAATATTTGCTCAACAGTTTCTTTACCCCCGTTACACGGCGGAAAATTATCTTTCACTTGCAACGGTAATAAATATAAATATTTTTTAGTAATTATAGGTGTAAAGTAATTAAAAATTTCTTTGCTGCTTATTTTTAATTTACGCCGCCGTTGCTTTATTTTATATAAGCTTTCTAGCTTTGCCGGTTTTCAACGTTTTGCGTCTTTATCGCACCACGAAATCTTCAAGACTGAAAGATACATTTACTTTGGCTGCCAGCAATCGCAGGTTTCTTCGCCAATTCTATAAAAACAGAGCGCACAAAACAACACGCGTGCAATTGCTGAAGTTGACGCTGGCTGCGCGGTTAGCGCGGGCGTTGGAGCAAGCAGCGCATGTGCTAAGGCCATTTGGCAGTGTTTTGCCGCCAGTTAGTAGTGCTTCTCCCACTGCCAGTGCCATTGTTAGCGTCAACAGCAGCGTTAGCGTCAATTTTGCCGGCAATAGCTAAATATTTATTTAGCAGCGGCAATGAGAAGTAGTCTATCAACTTAAACTGAGTGACTCGTTGACGAAGCAACCGTTAGCAGCGCAAGCGCCCAGCTGTTGTGCTTGTTTGTTTTGTTCTCCACGTTTGTGGCGGCTACCACATCAATCAGGAATTTCGTTTCTGTCAATTTTTGGCTTTATTTTTTATAATTTTTTTAATTCTTCTATAATATAGGGTGATACAAGAGTGATGCAGATCTCTGACAGCAATTATATGTGATATGTGAGTTTTATAAATTCTTTTTCAGAAAATTGGTACTACATCCAGACTTTGACAATCTTAGTCATGGAGCGATGCTCAGTTGACCCACACTTGAAAGTCATCCAATCGTTAACGGCCTGAATTAAATGACGGGGATTTGGGCAATATGTGATTTCAACTGGACGATGACTCTTGCCATACACCGCACGAAATACTGTCCCTGTTGTGAACATCTGCGGTCTTATTGAATCACCGTATATGTAAATCGAAGATTCTTGGTTTTTATTTAAATCCAATTTGATTTGGGCATGTTAGGATTCTTTCGATCGCAACGACACACAAGGAGATATATTCCTATAAGATTCTTAGAATTCAACTCGACTTCATAACATACATACGAACCTCCCTTAGTGCTGTTTATGAAATGGAGTACCTAGTACAATTGAGATATGGAGGGAGCACTTATCAATGCTTTCGGATGGTAATACCGTAGGCGCGTATGATGAGAAAGAATCCAGATTAATATATAGCGACGAAGCTAAAGTCCCTCCACAGTACCAAGATGGGAATAGCACAAAATAGGCCCAAAAACAACCAACCTCACGAAGACGACTAAATACCGGCTTAGCAGTTCACAGCCGACGGCGAAGACGCTTGACGATCGGAATCTCAACAAACGTTGCTCAGTCCACAGGAAGAGAGATCCTGCTGCCAACGCCAAGCCTTTCATAAATTAACTTAGCGACCATGTCAGCCCATTAAATCCTGGAAAAGACCCACACCACATTTTTATTGATTTTAAAGCTGCTTTTGACAGCAGTAGCTTCTATTTCGGTGCCATCTTTAAATTTGGAATCTCCGCAAATCTTACGCGGTTATATAGAGTCACGTTTAGCAAACTTTGAAAGGTTTTTCCCAAGGCGAGTGCTTTTCGTGTTACTTTTTTCAATCTCATCTTACAAAGTGTAATACGGACTGGCAATCTGAATGACAGCGGTCCTATATATGTATTGTAAAAGCTTAATGCTACTGGCATATGCAGATAATTTTGGCATCCTTGGCCTCAACCCGAGGGCGTGAGCATTTTTAATTTAGAGAAGAAAGAAAAAGAAATTGATCTAGCGGTGAACGAGTACAAGACGAAGTACCTTCTGGCAACACACAATAAGTCTTGGCGTATTGAAACAAAAGCGTTGAAGACACTGCAAAGCAGAGTCCTTTCTCGACAAACAAAAAACCGTGATAGACTATTCTACACAAGACCTATAACCCAGTTCGCGCGAAGGACGTTTACCGAAGAAGATGGATTGACGAACTGTGAAAAGAACTTCGACTCGGTGCCGATAGGTCAACAACGAAAACAAGGGCGCCCACGAACAAAATAGAAGGACTTTTGTAATTATAAAACCTTCCATTAAATTTTAAAATTCTGAATTTGTTCGTCTGTGCTAACGCTTTATTTAANGCATGAGGGCTCGTTAACTCCTTTAGGATATATTGACGTCACCAAATAGCGGGAAATTTTGGACTAATTTTACTCAAAAATTTCTGAAAAAGTCAAGACGAATAATTTTTTGTTTAAATACTTGGAAAGAATTTTAGAAAATATTTTACAAACCAGAATTTAAAATATGATAATATTCTTATCAGCGTATGGTGACAAGTCAGACCATGTTTAAACAAGTTATAAACCAAAAGTTATATTTTTCTTGGTGCCAAACTTATTAAAGCTGGTAGAAACGTTTTTGAGCCCGTCAAATGCAATTCAATTGCTTAAGATACGAGTTTTTTCCATATTTAATCTGTCATATTGGATTAGTGATCGAATTTCGCGGTTCTATTAACAGAATCGGAAACGTTGTTACACTTTTAAAATCTGAAATTCGTCACCAAGAAAAATATTAGTTTTGATTTTAGGGTCTTTTTTTCCAACTTTAACTACATACATGCTGATAAGAATAAAATTTATTTTTTTTCTAATTTCAGGCTTAGATAATCTTTTCTAAAATCCGTTCCTAGTTAAAAAAATCATTTCGGTAAAAAATTGCCTCTTCTAGCCATTTTTGAACAGAGTTAGTCGAAAATTGTCTACTGTGCGACAGCTAAAAAACTTTGAATCTTTGCGTGCCTTAAAATTTTACAATATTTATTCCAGCCGGAAAATTTCCTATTGGGCATTCTATTGGGATTATTTATGTCCGACAATGCATTGTGCAAATATTTACTTTAACAACAGTTTATTAATCAATTCAACTTACCGGTACTCATCCATACTTGTGGGTAAGTAGTAGTCCATACATACATATGTACATATGTATCTACATAAATATGTAGTTATACATCTGTACACAAACTGTTTAATGGTTATTATTATTTTTGCAACAATAGAAAAACTATGTGCGTACATGCTTACTGCATTCAAGTTTGTACATACATACATGCATTGGTACAATTTGAAACTATTTGTTATATAATATTTTCTATTTGCTATTCTTTGCACACTTGAATAGGTTTTAATCTGGCATTGTTAAAATTTGCTCACTTGACCCTGAAATAAAAATATGAAAATATGAATATTCATGAATATGTCCTGTACTAGTTTTTCAGATCATTCCTCATTAAAGCTGAACATGTAAAAGCTGTTCCCGGCCTAATTGGTTTGCCGCTATGCCCCACTTTTAATCCGACTTCTGAAGATTGTGGAGAAAGATTTTTCAAGAAGGTCAATGAGGAACTCTCTAGGGCTAACTCAACTGCAGCCTCATTTCCGGGAGTGTTGCGATGAGCAGGGGCTAAAACTAATTCTACTAAATCTAATACTTCTGCCTGGTCGCACAGATGAATTAATTTTCTTAATCCCTGGGTTTCAGAAAAACTGTCTGCTCGAACTTAGCGTTCTATTTTGGAGCCGTCGGTGCACCCATGATGTATCCAAGCGGATGTATCAAATTCACCGTCCCAGCTTGCTATCGACCGGAGAATTACACCGAAAGGCCTGTGGAAATTTATTTCATCCCGTATGTATAGCTACAGAGCTGTAAAACTGTGAAATCATTTGAAATTAAAAATCATCAATTT
>NW_016163115.1:33044-38369 GCF_001687245.7 Rhagoletis zephyria | reverse complement strand
AACAATCGTGGTACAAAGCTCAATAAAAATATTAAAAATAAAATGTTTTCTCTTCTGCTTTCACACGTACACGAAAAAAAACTGCGCTGCTTTCACACATACATGCGCATACTCTATGAATAGTGCACGGACTTTACCACTTTATTGGTAGATCTACCAACTTTTAAGCTGTTTTTTATTTTCTACCATTTCTACTAACAAAGGCTAAAAATCTACCAATATTTTCCCGAAAGAAAGCAAAGAGATTTAAATGAACACAGTGTATACATATTTTATCATGGAACATACCTAAAATAAACATGAGGAGTTAACTTTGACCATAACCTACTGTTTATGGAAATATTTTTCGTTGGCAATACGTTTTTTGTGGGAGACTGCCAAAGGAATTTTGTGCAAACTTAAATCATTTCAAAACTAATTTTAATCAACAAACTTCGAAGTGCAGAGTAATTGTTTGTTTTATTGTAAAACAGGGCCAGAATCAAGACATCCGGGATCGAATCAAATTCGAATCGGAATTTTATTTACAACTCTTGGTAGCGAATTAACTTTTTCAGTTCAAAATGTATTTGAGAGAAAACAGCTGTCATTTTGCTTCATTCGATTCGAATCGTGTTTCATTCGATCACGGATGCCATGATTTGGGCCCACTTTTATGTACTACATATTTATTTTATTTTTTTTAATGTTTGATTGTTTTATAAAGAAATAAAACTTATTCCAAGGCGCATTCATTTAATAAGGTGACAGCAAAAGTTCAAAAACAAAAATTCCACCAACAAATTTTACCCATAATGACAATAAGAATTACAACAAACACATCATTTTGACATTAAAAATCCCCAAGGCGAAAATTCAGCTGCTTTGGTAACACCATCTTACCTGAATTAGCTTTCATTTATCCTAAATAAGTAAAAACTATATAATAATGTTTCTTTTAAAAAAATCTACCAACTTCTACCAATTTTTGTATGTAAAATCTACCAATATTAATTTTTTCTAAGTCCGTGCCCTGTCTACGAATCAGTGATGCCGACGATTATGGTTTTGCTGCGATCGTGCTCAATCGATGCGAAACTTTCGAGCCATCAAGTCGTTGCAAGACACGTTAAAAAAGTGTTTAATATAGAAGAGAGGGCACAATGTTTGGTGTCATGGTTCATGAAGAAATCGCACGGGTGACAAACTTTTTCGTTAAGCGCCTGTATAGCGCCATTTCCTCTTATTATCAAATATTGAATTAATAAATTATTACGTACATATGCACATAAATAGAAACCCAATAAACACAACGAATTCGCCTCGAATTCGAGACGAGCTCGTTTTCTCTGATAGAACTATCGAGACGATACTTCGCGACGATAGATCGGCGAATTCGAATTTGTAGAAGAGACACCTATCGTTAGCGAGTCGAGTATTGCTAGAGAAATTTTTTTCTTCGAATCGCTGGCGAATCGAGAATATTTAATTTTTCTAATCGTTGGAGATTCTATAATTTTTTTTCGAATCGTTGGCGATTCGAGAATTTTTTGTTTTTCGAATCCTTGGAGATTCTAGAATTTTTATTTTTTGAATCGTTGGAGTTTCTATAATGTTTATTTTTCGAATCGTTGGCGTTTCGAGAATTATTGATTTTTGTATTCAAGATTTCAGCTCGCTGGTGGTTTGAGATTGCAATTTTTTTCGATTCAAATTTTATAGGATTTACCTAGCTATCTAGCTATCTGAAATTAAATCTCTAATATAAATAAACAAAAGGTAAAAAAATGCAATGGCAACAGAGAATGTTTCGTTTTCTAAGGATATCAGGAAATGTGTAGCAAAAATTAAGCATTAATTAGCACCACTATATGTAAATACCCATTTCACGAAATAACCAAGGTTTTACAAATAACTTTAAATGCAGATATTTACTTTTTTCCGTTGCTGCATTAAATAAATCCGGCTTACGAAAATAAAATGTAAAGAAATTGTACGCGGACGCGAGAAATTTATTTTCTCGAGTTCGTCTCGAATTCGATACGATGCCACCCTCGTTTTTGTTTTATTGGGAAGATGAATTTAAAATAATTCTAAAAAATACCTTTTCATTTAATTCAAAATAAGAAGATTGATACAAATTAATTCAACTATTTGCTTTAATTTTAATGAATTAAACTATATTAAAAGGTTAATTCTTAATATAATCTCTACCTTTCACACTATTTACATAATAAAAAAATCCCTTTTTGTTATAGTTTGCACTTCGAAATCGTTGACAACACTGTTTGCATCAGACGCGTGAGCGACTTATTATCTTCATTCTCTCATTGTTTTGCAAAATTTAAATATATGATTGTGTGAGTTTTGGCCACCTCTGATTTAGATATAGGCAAATTGTTCTAAAACAAAGCATGTATTTTGTGCCCCTTTTTTTATAAAATTCATGGAACTTATTATAAAGTTATTGAACGTTTGTCAGCAAGCAGCTGTTTTATATTTTTTTGCGACATGATTAAAGTTTTGTATGGAAAAAGTGGCCTAGAAGCCCTATATACATACTACTGATGAACTACGGTGGTATTTGTAAACGTACCCATTGGTCTTGGTCTGGTGATATCCACAAACTCTTGCAGAATATCCGCGAAATTCGATTGCGCGTTGATCGTTTTTATACTCATTGCAAGCGTTCTGTGAATGACGAAAACTGATTTTAATTCGGTCTGGCTATCCCGTAAGCATCTTTGCTGGAGGTAGCCTAACATTCCAAAAATTACTCAAAAAATCTGGGTCGATGGGCATGGGAAACATCGGCAATCAAAAAATTCGAAACGAATTCGCGGCGTAATTCTAAATTTAATTTTAAAAGGACTTCACCATATATTTTAATAGGTGAACCGTTCACGGCAAACAATTTCAATCCGGTGCTGTAGGCTCTAGCTGCCTTCCTGTTTCGACGGTAATACTGACACACCAGCGCCAGTATCAATAAGAAAATTAATTTTCGACGATGAGTCAAAGATACGAAGCCGGTAGTTATTGGCGACCTCAGGTTGTTTGCTCGCTGCAGCTGAGCAGCCTTATTGAGATGATGGCTTTTGGGCAAAGCGAATGGCTCACGACACTTCGCGTCACCCACAAGTCATGTAACAAGTTGTCGTTGAGCGCGGTACCAGCAACACGCTTCATCTCACTAAAAAGCTCGGTTGGTTTGCGGTCACCGAGTGGGATATATTTTTGATCACGTTGTGCAAGCGCCGTTGCTGACTATCTGTGAAGTGATCAGTCACCTTCTGCTTTATGTACTTGAATTTGTCGATTGGAGGTGCTTCCTCGATGATTGGCCTAATCTCAAGTAGTTTATTTGGCAGGAGGCTCGCCAATACGATGGGGAATTTTCTGGTATCGGAATATACGAGCGAAGCGTGAAACCAGAATTCCAAGGCAAAGAAGTAGGCCTCGATGTTCTCCTCACTCACACCACAAGTCATGTAACAAGTTGTCGTTGAGCATGGTACCAGCAACACGCTTCATCTCACTAAAAAGCTCGGTTGGTTTGCGGTCACCGAGTGGCATATCTTTGAGCACCTTGTGCAAGCGCCGTTGCTGACTATCCGTGAAGTGATCAGTCACCTTCTGCTTTATGTACTTGAATTTGTCGATTGGAGGTGCTTCCTCGATGATTGGCCTAATCTCAAGTAGTTTATTTGGCAGGAGGCTCGCCAATACGATGGGGAATTTTCTGGTATCGGAATATACGAGAGAAGCGTGAAACCAGAAATCCCATGCAAAGAAGTAGGCCTCGATGTTCTCCTCACTCTTTTGCGGCAGCGGGATTCGTGGTACTGTGCTATAATTTTCGGTGAGCGCACTTTCCCCACCGCTGTTGCCAATTGCCATGCTGTCGTTCAAAGGCACGGTGGGTGAGAAGTTCGAATGAGAGGGCTCCTGTAAAATTGCGATTGTACAGGTTCTTGCAAACAATTATCGCGTTTACTAAAAAAACCTTTTTACAAGCGGGTGAGACGGTTCCTGCAACGTGCAGGCTCTTGCACTCTGTTCCGCCAAAGGTGTGTGATGGCAGGATCCAAAAAGTGTGGCTATCCAAGCGAAAAGAAAAGTGTGGTTATTTGGCTCCTTTCAATGCGCGCCGGTGCAGGTACTTGGAAATGAGCGGCTTCTCTGCAGTTCCATACGAGCGGCTTTTCTAAAAGCCCTGGTTCATCCAAACGTGCGGGTTTATTAAAACGTGAGATTTAAACGCGATCTTATTGTTTAAACTTAGTCTTTATTCAAATATTTTCTAGAATACTTATCCTCCGTGTGTGTCGATTCACTGCCGGGTATGGAATAGGCCGAATGTAAGAACGAACCGAAGAGCGAATGCGAGAATGACATAATGTCAAACACAAGTGTTTGTAAACACTAATAAAATAAATGGAATGATTTAGTGTTGTACAGCAAACATTATAGCACACAATTTAAAGTTATTACAATTCAAATATAAAGCAGCAAAATTATGAATATTATAATTTTAGAAATTAGTTATGTTGGTACGCACCATATACATATTATAAAATAGAATAATGGTAGTGTTAGAATTGTAATATATTGATTGATTGTTTTTAGGATTTCATTTTTTAATTCTTTTATGCCATTACACTGTCTGAATTTCCTCTTATTTTAATTTGGTTGTAAATAAAATTCCCGGGATCCCGAGGGCTTGATCCCGTGATTTGGGGACTCAAAAAAGGACTCGGTACTCCCGGGCTTCGGGATCGTGAATCCCGAATCCCGGTACTAGTTGCCTTAGTGCTCACAAATTAAAAAATTACATTTTTTTTAAAGTGGACCTCTTTTTTATGTTTGCCTATATTCGGCAATTTTTATGTATGGGAGAAATGCGTCACAGTCAGAAAAAAATTATCAATAAAATAATGTAAACAAAATATTTTTTAAAAACAAGCTTTTATTTAACCTGTACAATCATAGGAATAAAATGAAGTAGTGTAACAAAAGATTTTTTTGCAAGAAAATTTTGTCAAAACTGCACTAAAATGAATAAAATAAAATAAGTTAAGATCTCGTTAAAGTTACTAAAAGCCATTTAGTGAAAGGAGTTATTCAAACTCTTATGAAAATTACTAACAATTTGTACTAATTTACTTCGTTTTTTAAAAAGCTTGTCGCGCGAATAGCAAACCGGCATTTGAATATCTGCATACATATACATACATACATACCTAACCAATTATGCATGTACGCTGAATTCGCCGACAAGCTTTTTTAAAAACGAAGTAACTTAGTACAAATTGTTAGTAATTTTCATTAGAGTTTGAATAACTC
>NW_016163115.1:8406-32938 GCF_001687245.7 Rhagoletis zephyria | reverse complement strand
TAAAAAATGTTGCAATAGATATTAAAATAATTCAACTTGCAATGAAAGAGAACAGAAGACTTGGCAAGCAAAATGTTGTTTTCTTACGTTTTGTATAAACATACATATGTATATATAACAGCAGTTAATTTTACTTAAAGAAATGGCGTGTCGTCCATTTCCGCTGTAGCATGGCATATATTTAGGCGCAATATTTAACTGCTTCCGGCGGGGCGACATCTGGAGTCTTCTAATTCCTAGAACGAGGTTCATATCTAGACTAGGTTGATATTTAGAATTTGCCATAAATAGCTTTGATACACTGTCGCCGGCAGGTTTAACAATTTTATAGTGGTTTTACGTTCTTTGGCAAATTACGCTCTGTTAGCCATAAATCTTACTATTTTTTGACCGCCTTTGAATCAAGACCCCTGGACCATATGGGGAATTCATTTATATATTAAATTGCATTGTCATCGTGATTGGAACTATGCTGAAAATTTTAAGTCTCTAACTTGTCGGGAAGTCAGTTTAAAATCGATTGGAAATTTCCGCGATTTGCGCGGGATGACCAAGTTAAATAAAAGCTTTTAAAAATCAACGCGATCTTTTAGAAACTTAAAACTTTCACTTTCACTTGACTAAAATTTAATGGGCTATAAAATTGCATACTAAAAAAAAAAATCAGAAAAATCTGATTAAAAAGTTGAAAATTTACATAGATTCAAATTTGCTATTTAATAAATGAGCTTCTAAAAGATTTTTGGAAGTGCATATTCGCACTTTTCCAGTGTCACCAGTGTACCAGTGTCGGAAGTTTTCAGCTCCGCCAGTGTCACCAGTGTCACGAGTGTCGTCATTTCGCCAGTATTGCCAGTGTCAACAGTGCCACCAGTGTCGCCAGTGACACCAGTGTCGCCAGTGTCGTCAGTGCTCGCAATATCACCAGTTTCAGCCGTGTGGCCACATTTTTTTATATAGGAAAACTCAGCAGACGAAATCGGCCGATTTTTTAATCCTCTTTACTATATATTAAACGTTTTTTTTTTAACCACCACCAGTCACTACTGTTGCCATTTAGTTTCATTTAAAAAAACGCCGCAGGCGAAAATTAGGAATAAAAAGCGCGCGATCTTTTATTCCAAATTTTCACTATCTATAAAATATTTGTTTTTTTTTTAAATAAAACCATATTTTGATATATAGTAAAAAATTGCAATGGAAAATCAGATAAAAAACAATATTTTAATATATAGTAAATATTTGGAAAAAAAATAAAAAAAAAACAATATTTTAAAACATAGTAAAAATTTGGAATAACAAATCGCGCGATTTTTTATTTCAAATTTTTGCCTGCGGCGCTTTGTTATTCTAACTGTTCACTATATATTAAAATACTGTTTTACATCCGTATTAAAAAAAAATATTTTGTATATAATGAAAATGTGGAATAAAAAATCCCGCCTGCGGCACTTTTTTAGATATAACTATATGGAAACACTAGTGACTGGTGGTGGTTAAAAATCTTTCAAATATAGCAAATGGGATTAAAAAATCGGCCGATTTCGTCTGCGGTGCTCTCCTATATAAAACAATACGGCCACACTGCTGAAACTGGCGATACTGGCAGCACTGACCAAACTGGTGGCACAGGCGACACTAGTGACTCTGGTAACAATGAGAACACTGGTGACACTGGCGACACTGGTGACACTGGCAAAGTGCGAATAGACACTCCCAAGATCTTTTAGTCAACTTTTGACAACAAATTTGAATTCTTCGGTTGAAAATCTACAAGAAAATCCAATAAAACTAAAAACCAAAACTTTTTTGTTGGACCTAGCTAGCAAAGTGTTATTTTTCTCGAAAGTTTTTGGAGGTTAAATATAAGGAATATATAATGACACTATATTTCCCTTGTAGGCCATTATGTCAGCTTTCGACCCCATATTTTTACCTTATGCCTATCGAAAATTTACGAGCTGAGTGCGCAAAGATGCTTGCCACAATTTGTTGATTTCCACAGGGTCAGGGCTCAAATTCCATTGCAGACAACACGCTAATAAATACTTTTTTTTTGTTTTTATCTTAATTATGAAAAAGCAGCCGTGAAGTGCAAAACGCCATCCGCGAAGTGCAAAATGCTTTATTTTAATATGAGCGTATTTTATTATTATATTTTCCACTATGCAGTACTTTCATTGACGTTTTTAGTAGGGTCAAATACGTTTTTTTTTTATTTAACTATTTTTTCCCCTCAGTGTAGAAACGAAAAGGCTATTAGAAATGGCAACATCATCGCTATCGAAAACAAACTACATAGTAGAGAGCAACACGCATTTAATTAAATGTTGTGTGACAAAAGAAATAAATGTATAAAAGCTATACATTTTTATCAAACTCTAAGATTTTTTATCCAAATCCTGAGCCCCGGGATTCGATTGGGAGCCCCTAAATCTCAGGGTGAAAAATCCAAACTGGAAACCCTGATCAGAGTCTACGATCGGGGGCACAAGAGTCGAGATTAGGGGCACGATATCGAAAGTATCGATGTAGTACTAATTTCAAAACATCACTGTAAAAATATCGGGTACCCATTAATATCGAGATAAAAAGGTAATCCAAATATCGATACCAAATTCAAAAAATTAATTATTGGTCTCATTTTCTAAACAGGAATTAACGCTCTGCACTTAAATAAGTGTTTGCTTGTGTAGAGATAAGCGTGTTAATTGACATCACCGAAGCCGCGGGGTGAAATCTCGCCACATGCCAAGCTTAGATGGTACACATTTGTGCTCTTTAAAGCCCAAAATATATCCATATTTTTTTACACATATGTAAATTACAAAGTAACGAGAAATGGTTTTTTCCAGCGAAAGGTCACAGTACGACATAGATTTGCTAAAAAGGGAACCGCTAGATTAAAAAATGGCGTCAAAAATAAGTTTAAAAACAATATTAACAAAAAAATCTTCCAATGGAAATTTTAGTAACGTAACGTCACGTCAGATACTTCGGCTGATAAAAAAAGCAGGAAAGATTTTTATATTTTGGAACTTCCAATTCAATTTTCCAAGACAATTTTTTTTAATATAATGTAAAATATTTTATTAATTAAGTACATTAACGTATTAACGTTGTAATGTAGATTTACGATTCGATACGATACAAGGGTTCTGGTATTCGATTTAAAAAAATGTCGTTTGAAAACTATCTAGTATCGGTATCGAATTGCAAAAATATCGATATGGTATCGTATCGTATCGAAATTCGAGTCCCTAGTCGAGATTGAATGTGGTCGTGCAACTGCAGTTACTAGCGGGATTGACTAGGTTTTTCTACACCGGTTTTAACCAGTTTTTCAAAAAATTTTGGGCGGTTTAGAATTTTAATTTTTCGAATATCGAAATAAACCAGAGTTTTGTTATCGAACAAACCGAGACAGAAAAACACACATTAAATTAAATTGTAACATAAAAAAAAAAAAAAATTATAAAAACCCTGAGATTTTTTATGCAAACCCCTGAGCGCCGAGATTAGATCGGAAACCCCTGAATTTCGGGGTGAAAAATCCAATCTGCCAACCATACCCATAGTTACTGTGACCATCCGTCCTGTATTGTACGGGACAGTCCTCTTTTTTGACCCATTGTCCTGGTAATTTATTTATTTTATAGGGAATGCCAAAAGTTCTGTATTTCTTTTAATGTCCTGGATTTGTCCCGTATTCGGTGTTCCGACGCCTTAACAGATCATTAAAATGGCATGCCTATGAACGAGTTTTAAGTGATGTTGGTATATGATCGTAATTTTCTATATAAACAGTTATTATTTTCTAATCTGGATGACTGTGATCCGAATCGAGGAATACATACCAAAATAGAAATTAGGGCCAAAATAGAAATTAGGGCTCGACATTTTAGTAAGTTTTGGCTTTTTTTCCTCATTAGTTTATTTAATATTTATTATTTATTTTACGAAAGTAAAGCTCTTTTCCTAACAAAAATCATATAATACCAAATTTCCAACTTTGTGCAAAAAACTACAAAAATTATTTCTGCAATGCTTCGGCAAAATTTCAAACTTTTTAATTATATTCTTTAGAAAAAAATTATTTTTTGTCCCGTTTTCGGCTCTCATAAATATGGTCACCGTACCCATAGTGTACGAATAGGGACCCTTTGAAATCAATTACAGAACATTTCGTTTGGATGCATCCGCGTTTAAAGCATACGCTTTAATACACTTCAGCAAAAATGCAGCAACAGTGACTCAAACAAATGACCGCGTGTTGTTTTTCTTTAAATATTCGTAATATTTTTCCAGATAATTTTTTTTTGTTATTTTTATATAAAAATATCGTCTAAGCTTTAACCAAAACCGTACAAATTACAGTTTCACACTTTATACAAAATTTAGGAGAATTCAACCAATTTTCATCAAAATTTTAACGTTTTATTCTAAATGTTTAGAAACTTTTGGGTTATGCAGTTTTATAGCCTATACAATTTTAATGAAGTGCAAGTTTCAAACGGCTAAAAATTCGCGTTAATTTTTGGGTTTTTTTTCGGAGGCTACTTTTTCGGGTTTTTTTAATATATCAAGCGCAATTTACAAAACCTTGCGTTGATATTTTGAAATTTTATTGCTGACGGTCTCCCGCGTTTTATTTCATACGAAATACTTATATGACAAAAAGTGCAAAAATTCGTCACCAAAAAACAATTCTCAAAAATGAACGCGAATTTTTAGCCGTTGGAAACTTGCACTTCATTAGACTAAAATTTTATGGGCTATAAAACCCATAATAAAATGTTGAAATTTTGTTGAATTTTCCTACATTTTTTATAAAGTTTGAAACTGTGGTTTACACGATTTTGGTTAAAGCTTAGACGATATCTTCATATAAAAATAACAAAAAAAAATTGCTCGAATAACATTACGAATATTTGAAGAAGATCAACACGTGGTCATTTGTTTGAGTCACTGTATGTATGTATGTACGTAGAAACTGTGAAGCTTTGTAATACATTTATTCGATATGCGTTTATTTAAAGTATCTGCAGATATACCATACGATTCTTTTTTTAATTTCGATTTTCTTTTTCTTTCTTTTTAAATGCGATATTCATGTAGTGATGTTAAATGAGCACTGAAGTTCAAGGAATTTTTCGTAAATACATATTTTCTGTGGCACTGTAGCAAAAAGGCATCTACATATAAAACATGTATTTATATTTTGCGACATCCGATTCCAGTAGGGATTTGAAATGATGTAATAAAAACAAAAACACAATATTAAGGGTTTTAACAACTAAGTTAGATCTGAATTTAAAAATTAAGAACCAGTTCTTTCCATTTCGAAAACCCGTTTTGGAAATAAATAAAATAAAAAAAACGTTTGAATATACCATATAAATGGACTAAAAATTAGAAAATAATATATCTCAGTCCATAGAATTTGATTTGATAACTTTTGATTTTGAAATTTTAGCAAAAGTCATTATAAACAATTTATGAGATTGAAAACGCAAAACGTGGAGCGCATGCAATACAAAGCATTATATTTAATTGACAATATTCAAACTACATAACATATACCTAAAATTTCTACAGAGAAAGTACAAATTCGAGACCGATTTTAAGCGGTCGTTATTCATATACCCACATACATATATATATTACTCTTCATATAAATTCAAGTCTATTACATGCGCCCCACGCTTTTGATTTTCAATCTCATAAATAACGACTTTTGCTAAAATTTAAAAATCAAAAGTTATCAAAACAAATTCTATGGACTGACATATATTATTTTCAAATTTTTAGTCCATTTATAAAAGCGTGGTATATGAAAAAGTTTTTTATTTTATTTGTTTTCTACTTTTTAGTCTTATCTGTATAAAATTTTGCAATAGATATTAAAATAATTTAACTTTCAGTTAAAAGAGAACACTATGCAAGTTTGCTCACGTTTAGTATATACATACATTGTACATACATACATATAGCATCAAATGATTTAATTTAAAGAAATGGCGTGTCGTCCATTTCCGCTGTAGCTATGTAGCACATATTTTTAGGCGCAATATTTATCTTCTTCTGGTGGGGCGACATCTACCTCTAGAGTTTTTCTAATTTTATGTCCTTGATATGATACCTACGACGAGGTTGACTAGGTTTGCCATAAATACCTTTGCTATATTTATAGTATAAATGGTGGTCTGGACACACAAAATTGCAAGTTGATAAAAGCGTTGTAAAAATCAAATAACCGAACACCCTAGTAGGGTTGAGTGATTAAGTATTAATCAAGCAACAAATCAATCAAATCAAATCTATTCTGAATTGAGAGATATACCAAATCATAAATAATTGTAATTTCTTAAAATATGTTCGACGAATCAAATCATGAATCAATTGGATTTGTGATTTGATTCGTATATCATATAAGAAGTACGATTTATTTATAATTCCTGTTTAACTAAACTATTTTCAATAATATTGCTGGAATAAAATTATAAATCATACTATAATAAAATATATAAAAATATTTATATTTTAGGTACACGCTTTTTATCTAATCTAAGCGACATCGGCTTATGGGAGCAAAAAGCGATTGCTGGGAAAGCGAGTGGCGACTTGGAAGCAAGTGAAACTGAAAAGGGCCATGATGACAAACTTCATTTAAATAATGGTGCGCTGCTGAAGATGTTATGCTATGAACTACAGGGAATTGTTCTAATATTATTCACACACTCGTACCCTCAAATACTTATTGTGCAATACAAGTAATATATATACATTTGCATATACTTGTGTACCAGTTATGTGGTATGTAGTATATTGTAACGCTTTCGTGGCAACATACATATTATGTACTCCCAAATGCCTTCATGCTCGTTCTCTCAAACCACATTTCGCGATCGTATGGCTATAATCACATACATACATATATGATACATACATACATATAAATGTGCATGCAGATATACACACCTATATATACATATAAAAATATACATTTGTATGTTTAAAAATGCTGTAAATTATGATAAATATACAAATATTTTTATTAAATAATCAATTGCCAGAACCGTTGGCGAGTTAGTTTTAAAATTAAGTCTAAATATTAGTATTGCTCAAAATGCGCGTTATGTTGAATTTTAGCAAAAATAAATACATATGTATAAACCAAATCTGAAATCCGCAACAGTGCTCAAGGAAACTCTTATCATATCTTTAAGACGGTGATGTGCACTACCTTGCCCGCGGGCAAAGCTCTCTTAAGCTTTCTATACATTTTGTATAGGAGCGTGCAGAATAAGAGATCTCTCTGCCCGTCGCTGCTTTAAGCCAGCAAAATCGATATGTTTAAAAAATTTGATGCATATACGGACTTTTACTAAAATAAATATTCATACGACAAACCTAATTTTTTGTATGAGCGAGTAAATTTTTTTTTATTTTTTGAAAATTCAGTTATGCACAAAATGTAATTTACTTGAACATTATACAAAAGTAGGTTAACAATAACAATTGTGGTACGTTCTAAGACCGACTAACAACTAAGTATATATTACGACATGTTATTATTAATAGTGCATTGCATTTTAAAAACAAAGTGGTTTATATTAATTTAAGTTTTACCTATACAATAAATAAAATATCCTTATTTCATGACTCTTAACTCTGTTGACTCTTCATGTAAAGTATAAGGTTTTGCAACTAATTTATCTGTAGATGAAGGGACCCTTAATAGTGAAACACAGCTGGAAACGATTTTCTAGTTTTTAACCCTCTTCGAGAAAAGGAGGAAGTTATCAAATCGGTGGACAATTTTTAAACGTTACCCGTTGCTGGTTTAAAATTTAATTCATATTCTTTGTTAGTTACAAAACGGCAAGCAATATTCGGCAATGATTCATTTGCCCACAGGAATAATTGTTTTGGTATTTGTATTGGATTACGTATCCGTTAAAGGCTTGCTCTGCCCGCTAATCTCTTAAACGTCTCCCACCCCATCACATGCTCCTTTACCATGTGAAGTTGGAAAGAAGTGGAATTCAACAGAAAAAGGAGTCATGGCATCAAATTATTTTATTTATTTTATAGTTAACAAGTAAAAAAGTCTAAGTTCGGGCGAAGTAGAACATTAAATATTCGGCGCACGTATTAAATATAGTTTTTCCACATTTCCGAAAGCAGGGGTGGTTTTACGCCTATGTCAGACACCTTCGTATTATTTTCAATTAGACTCAATGAGATAAACTTATATACATACTAGCTTATACCCGCGGGTTTCACCCCACGTTTTTATACAAATATGAAAAACTAGCTTATACCCGCGGGTTTCACCCCACGCTTTTATACAAATATGAAAAACTAGCTTATACCCGCGGGTTTCATCCCACGTTTTTATACAACTATGAAAAATAATTTAATGATATTATATCTTATTTCTGTGCCCATTTTGTTATAGCTTGTAAGTTTTAAGCGAGTTAAGGTATTTAGGCCGTTTAAAACTATGAAATTATAAAATCTCGTCTGCGCGCTGGGCGTAAGAAAGATATCAATCCCTCTAAGTTTACCTTAAAATGGTACCAGGGATACGACGCGTGAGGAGGTGCCACGGCGGGTTGTAATATTTCCAACTCAAATTTAGTAACCTGGCCTTGATAAAATACCACTCCTCATTACTGTAGCAAATACCTCAAGAGATATGTATGCATCATGACCGCTTTACTTTATAAGTCAGTCAGTACGGCACTTATAAAAAAATATCCATAACAAATTTAAAATACTTCCAGAGATTTTCTATCCTTCCAGAGATATGTATTAAGAAATTTTTAGTATGTATGGGAGGCGACATGCCTCCTTTTTTATTAACTCATATTTTTTCCATGATACATTTTGTATACACAACTTAGGGTTGCCAGATTTTTTATGCGGGAAATCAGTACGCTAGACTTTTTCATGCTAAAAAAATCAGTACTTTTCAGTACATTTTTATTCAAAGCGAAATCATTAATGTAAGCAATAGATAACACTTTAAGACGCCAGTGTTCTTATTATTACCAATATTTTGGTATATAATTAAAATAAAGTTCATAAAAAATAAAAATTTTATTCATTTTAACATGAGTGTAAACATCACTGTACACAGGAGCCAATAAATTATTTTATATTTATGACATTTTTGACATTGAAAAAATTCTATACATTTAATTTTAAAGTTACTTTTAATTTGATGTTCATTTTCAAAAATTTTAATTAGAAGCCGGTTTTTTCTCTTTGCGCAAGGAAGCAATCCTTATACTTAAGATCCTCTCAGTTGCTTCGTTTGAATGTGGTATTGAAAAAAAAAAATTATATATTTTTCAAACTGTGGAAAAGTACCAATTTTTAAAGACTTTCTCTATATTTCATCATGGAAAGAAATAATAAGAATTTGTTAAAAAGAGTATCTAACTCTATGTCTTGTATGCAAAACTCTTTCACAATATCAGTAAATTGAGAAAAGGGAATTGTAAAGCTGAATTTATATGAGGCGAATTTTTATTGCTCAAGAAAAATTGCTCCTGTAAATGGTGATTCAAAAATCGCTTGCCTCACAGTAAAAGTCAACTTTTGCAGGCGATTATCGCCTCCCAAAACATCGCCTCATCTAAAGGCAGTTTAAGTTATAGGCAAAAGCCATTCGAATATTCAAATTTGCTGTTATTATAGTGAAAGATATTCTCGAGATAACTAACAACACTCGACAAAAAAGTCAGCCTTCGTTTTAAATAATTTAATCTCCATCATATTATCGCACTCGTACGATACGACCCACAGTGTTTCGACTATATGGAGGCAGGTAGAAAAAATACATGGTGACAGTTGATAAAAAAAACCGGTTGGACTTAGAGAGGGAAAAGTAAAAGTCATAAATAAAAAATTTTACATTATTTACTCACCCCCTTCTTGACGAACGATACATTCCCAAAAAAATATGGGAATGCGCACGATACCGACTAATCAGTTTCGTTGCCTTTGGCAATTAACCCCGTGGAATATTCAGGTGAAGGTATTTATCATTTATTTGGTTTTTTCCTATCTTCTTACCAAAAAATTTACTTTGAAATGCAGATGCTAAAGATTATTAGTAAAAAAAGTATGAGTACCGGTACGTCAGGTCTTGAAATTAGACGAATGTTTTAGGGAATTTTATGTAGTTTTTAAATATAAAATTTTATCTTTGCGCGCGGCCTTGCAAATATATGTAATTTTTGATTTTCTTAATTCTTGATTTTCAGCTTCTTTTTGCATAATTTCGCGAAAAGAATTTTTCGAACAATAAAAAAAAAATCCCACCAAATATTGGGGAAAAGCGAGTATTTACACCTAAGTCATTTTATAGTATAACCTTTGTTTTCTGAGAGTGAAAAGCAGGAAAAAAATAACCAAAATTCCATCACATTTGACGACTGGGCCCACATTTTTTGTGAGTTTTGGACGTTATAGTGATCCAATCTTCCCCATATTTAATATTTAGGTTTTTCTAATAAAAGAGAGAGCACAAACTAAATTTCATCGAAATCGGATGACATTTAATGTTTCCGCCCACAAGAGTAGAGGGCGTGGCAATTATTGCATCTTTACAAAATTTCTTAATTCTCTATTTCCAAGTAAAACTAGAGCACATGTCAAGTTTCCGTGAAATCGGTGCAGGTGTACCTTTATTTCCACCTGCCTCCATATAGTCGAAACACTGTGCGACCCAGCGATATGCCCATAAAACTATTAATATTTTTGTTGTATTACTTTTCACAGTACAGTTTAAGTAAGTTACCACTTTATGTAAAAACCTTAAGAAAATCATAAAGTATTTTGTTTCAATTGAAAATTCATTACAAATCAGTACAAATTTTGAAAAATCAGGACATTAGCGCACTGATTGAAGAAATTAATAAAATCAGTACAAGAGTTGAAAAATGAATACTGTACTGATAAAATCAGTACGTCTGGCAACCGTAACACAACTCCGTACCAAGCTGCAGTATTCTTCCACAAACACTTCCAGGGATATGTGGCAAGAAAAAGTAAATTTGTACAGAAGGTACCACGCCCTTTCTTCTTATAACCCTAATCTTCTTCCGTGAATTTAGAATGAATTTTACATACCCCAGTACCAAGTCCCAGTACTCTACCATGAACTCCTCTAGAGATATGCAGTACAAAACAGTAGCCTATTTTTCAATCCAGGTCATAAACCATCTGTGAGCAAAATTTCATTTTCAAACAGGTGGAAATTCTTAAAAACGTAGCCTATTTTCCAATCTAGGTCATAAGCTATCTGTGTGCAAACTTTCATGCAAATCGGTTCAGTAATTTCCGCGTATTAATTTAATTAAACTTTTCTAATAGGTGGCAACTCCTAAAATATTGGCCTATTTTCCAACGTAGGTCATAAGCTATCTCTTTGCCAAATTTCATGCAAATCTGTTTTGTCGTTTCCGCGTATTAATTTAATTAAGCCTTTTTAACAGCGGCAACTCTTCCAAAAACTTAGCCTATTTTCCACTGTAGGTCATAAGCTATATGCTTGCAAAATTTCATGCAAATCCGTTCAGACGTTTCCGCGTATTAATTTAATTAAACATTTTTAGCAGGTGGGAACTCTTAAGAAAAGTATCTCATTTTCCAACCTAGCTCATAAGCTATTTGTGTGAAAACTTCATGCAAATCAGTTCACTCATTTCCGCATATTAATTTAATTAAGCATTTCAAACAGATGGCAACTCTTAAGAAAAAGTAGCCTTTTTTCCAACCTAAGTCATAAGCTATCCGTGTGAAAAATTTCATGCAAATCCGTCCAGTCGTTTCCGCGTATTAATTTAACTAAATTTTTTTAACAGGTGGCAACTCTTAAGAAAAGTAGCCTATTTTCCAACCTAGATCATAAGCTATCTGTGTGAAAACTTCCATGCAAATCAGTTCACTCATTTCCGCAAATTAATTTAATTAAACATTTCTACCAGATGGCAACTCTTAAAAAAAGTAGCCTATTTTCCAACCTAGGTCAAAAGCTATCCGTATCCTAAATTTCATGCAAATCCGTTCAGTAGTTTCCGTGTATTAATTTAATTAAACTTTTTAACAGGTGGAAACTCTTAAGAAAAGTAGCCTATTTTCCAATCTGGGTCATAAGCTATGTGTGTGCAAATTTTCATGCAAATCCGTTCAGTCGTCCCCGCATATTAAATAAATTAAACTTTTTAGCAGGTGGAAACTCTTAAAAAAATAGCCTATTAACCAATCTGGCCCATAAGCAATCTTGGTACACAATTTCATGCAAATCCGTTCAGTCGTTTCCGCGTGATGATTTCTCACACATCCAAACATACAAACTTTCACATTTATAATAGGAAGATAAGATTAGCCAATTCCCGCTTACTTCGCGGCGCCCAGAGGAGTATTTCTATCAAAAAGCTAGCCAAAAGTACAAATTGTAAAGTACAACAAAAAGCACTGCAGATTTATTTTACTAACAGCCAAATAACCGCTACGTTATATTCCAGCCCTCCAAGCTTCTTGTGTACCTCTCACGATATATGCGCCAGTCGAAACTCAGTCGTGTGTGGTTGAGGTACGCTCCTTTCCCAAAAAGTAAATTTTCTGTGCAAATCGCCTAAGTGTTTTAATAAGTGGGATTAATAAATATGCATTTGTTGAACATTTAAAAAAAATATTCTTTCTTTTTTTTGTTTGAAAACAATTGTAAGAAAATAGTTATCTTTTGGTATAAAAATAAAAACAAAAGCGGCTATGATTATCTTCCGGGCACTTCTGAGGTACCATTTTTACACTAAAATACAGTTTGATGTTTGCTTTGCAAAGTCCATAAAGAAAAAGTACCGCTTTTTTCCGCCATTTCGTTTTTTATAGGTTTAAACCTAATGATATTTATACCCGAGCGCACTTGTGCACAAGGGTATTATAACTTTGTTCACATAAAGGTTGTTTGTAACAGGCAAAACGGGTCGAGATAGATACATATATACATAGATACATATATACACATCGAGGAGATTCTTTGCAGATCCACAAACAGCTTCCCGGATTACTGAATTAGATGAAAACTTGATTCACAAATTTAAAGTAGTGTTAGAAACAATTTCAAGCGGCCATATGATTGACGAGAAGAAGTTTGAGGTATATGCACACGAAACTGCTAAACTGCACGTGCAACTATACGGGTGGCACCCAATGTCACCTACTGTGCATAAAATTTTATTGCACATTCAATATTGCCGATTGGACAACTCTCAGAAGAAGCTGCTGAAGCAAGAAACAAGCACTTCAGGCTCTACAGGCAAAACTTTTCCCGGAAATGTTCAAGAGTTCAGTGTAATAGAGACATTTTGAACAGGCTTCTTTTAACATCGGACCAATTTATAAGCAGCAGTAGACCACAACCCCGTAAGAAGGGTAAGCCATTTTCTTCCGAAACGATAAGTCTTCTGCTTCCGGGAGCGCTAAATGAGCTATACGAAAGCAGTGATCAAGATGAAAATGAGGAATCGGGTTCTGATGCTTAATTTCTTAATTTTAATTTTACTTTATGTATTTAAAGTCTTATACTTAATACATCTTACAAGAAAATATTTTTTAATGTATTTATTTATATATGTGTATTTAAAATACCTATTTACACCAATGGATATGCAGGAAATGTGATTAGGTATTTCCATATGTGTGCCTATGGTATCTGATGCATTAATACGTCAGAACATGTTTCTAAAGTAAGTGTAACTATTCTTTTTTCTAATATAAATGTCTTATTATGATTAATTTCCGTGTTGTATTTAATTACTTTGCAGAAAACACACACCAAATAATTTTGACCGGTTTTACCATGCAAATACTCCTCTGTGCGGCGCCTAATAAGAACTTTTGCGTTGGCCAATGTAAAAGAGCGTTTAAAAGCAAAAATTGTTTAATTCGAAGACGTAACCCTCCATTCTCACAATACATGGATGCTCCAAATAAACCCTTAATCCCATGCAAATAGAAACCAAGCAATTCCCCAACACAACCAAACACCATCGTTTCTTTCTTTCAACTTCCCTCCTCACATCCTTTATTCTCGAGTTGCCAATGCGCTTTTCTTATTTTATCTACTTGTATTACAACACGCAGGTTGCCATATCTTCAAACTTAACACAACTAGTTCAAACCATATTTGATACCTAACAATCCCGCCGAAAACCTCCGGTTTTCCCGTGGTATCCGAAGTATATCTTATGCGTTTAGCTTTCGCCCAATTCAATAGGTAAGATGCAAATCTTCTGCACTGGTCGACGGAGAATATTTGTCGAGGTCTGAATCGTCACGGATCGCACCAAGTTGTCCGTACTCGGGTGGAGTTCGATGATGCGTCCTAATGCCCACTGCGCAGGAGGGAAATTCTCGCTTCTTATGAGCACTAATTTCCCCAGCTTCACTCGTTCGGAACTTCTTCGCCATTTTTTCCGCTCCTGAAGTGAGGTCAGGTATTCATTGTGCCATCTTCCCAAAACGTTTTCACGATGCGCTGTCTTTCTCTCCAAAGCTGCATCCCCTTAGCTGAAGACGTGTCTGATACATCAAAAGGTAAAGGTAAAACCAATGGCTCTCCGGTCAGGAAGTGTCCAGGTGTAAGAGCTTGAAGATCGTCTGGGTCATCACTCAAAGCTTGTAGGGGACGAGAATTAAGTATTGCCTCGATTTGTGTAAGTAATGTCTGTAATTGCTCGAAAGGTAACACTCGAAGCCCGATGACTCGAATCAGATGGTGCTTCATTGATTTGACCGCAGCTTCATATATTCCGCCCTGGTGCGGGGCCGCCGGCGTCATAAACTGCCACTCAGTACCCTGTGTTGACAAATGCTGGAACATCTCCTTCTTATACCAATTATCCACCGCTCGCCTCATTTCCTTCGCTGCACCCACAAACGCTGTACCGTTGTCGCTGTAAATTCGTTCACATCGTCCACGACGAGCAACAAATCTTTCGTAACAGGCAATAAATGCTACCGTTGTTAGGTCGCTCACAATATCTAAATGAACGGCCCGTGTCTTCAGGCATACGAATACAGCGATCCATACCTTTTGTCTCGTGATTTGGCTACCTTCTCTATCAATCATCTTAATATCCATAGGCCCTGCATAGTCAACCCCAACGTGCAAAAACGGTTTACCTGCTCTTACTCGGTCGGCAGGCAAATCTGCCATCAATTGCGATTCAATTCGACGACTGTGTCGTACACAAGTCACACAGTTATGCAAATATTGTCTCAATGAGCTACGCAGACGTGGAATCCAATAACACTGCCGAATGAACTGCATCATCACCTGGACACCGCCATGCTTAGTTTCCCGATGAGCATGATCCATGATCAGCCATCCCAATCTTGATCCTCCGGGGACAATTACAGGATGACGCATATTCTCACTTAGGTTTGAATTTTTCAAACGGCCATGAACCCTGAGAAGACCGTCTCTTAGTATCGGTTTCAAAGACTCAATTTTGCTCTTCTCCGCAATTGGTTTGCCACTTTTTAGGCACGCAATCTCTTTGTCGTAAAATGTCTCTTGCTCCTGTCGTACTAGGAAATTCATCGCCTTGACTCTGTGCTCATTACTTAATGCTACGCACTCCATTTCACCTCTTCTCCTCCTCGTCGCTACTGCATGCATTTTTGCGTTCGCAATAAATTTAAATAGATAGGCAACAATATTGACCGCTCTCTCCAATTTATCAACATAGTCTATTATTGCTACCTTCTGCTTCGCAGTACGTCTGGAAATCTGCAATGGCTCCTTGGTGTTTGATACCGAAAACACTTTAAACTCAACTTCAGCCTCCGCCGCTGTGTTTGGCACAAACACACAATCAGGCCAGCACGTCGATTCCTGATTTAACCACTCCGGACCTTGTACCCACAGCTTATTGTTTATAATATCTGATGGCCTCATACCGCGACTTAATAGATCGGCTGGATTATCTTTCGTATTAATGTATCTCCATCTTTTTATATCAGTGTTCGTTTGTATCGACGAAACGCGATTTGCTACAAACGTTTTCAAGTCCCGTGGAATTTTACCAATCCAGTGCAATACCACCTGAGAGTCTGTCCACAACGTATACTTTATTTCAGAAAATTCCATAGCTCTCATAACCTCAACCAGCAAACGTGATAAAAGCTCCGCGGCAGCCAACTCCAACCTGGGCACTGAAACAGTTTTCATGGGCGCTACCCGTGATTTGGATGCAAGCAAGGTTGTTTTCGCGACTCCGTTTCCGTTTTCCACACGTACATAAATTACGGCACCATATGCTAATGTTGACGCGTCAGAGAACCCATGCAGCTCAACACGTTGACCATCACCAGTGCCGATCCATCTATCCAAAGTGAACCCCTCCAGGCATTTCATATCTTCCCAAAATCTTTTGAATCTCTCTTCTATTTCGTTACCCACAGGTGTATCCCATTCTATACCAAGGCGCCACAAATCTTGTATCAGTACTTTCCCCATCATTGTAACAGGAGATATGTACCCGTTAGGGTCATAAAGCTGCGCCACCAAGCTCAAAATTTTCCTTTTGGTAACCAAACCTTCAACCTCGGGAGTCTTTACAACAAAGGTGAATTGATCTCGAGCAATATTCCATTTAAGTCCTAGAACTGTGGCTCTTTCCTCGTCTATGAACATACTGTCCTCTTCTTCATCCGACCGCATGTCTGTTATCAGTGTTTTGGAGTTCGATTTCCACTTTCTCATTTGAAAACCTCCCCCTGCTAACACATTTTGCACTGATTTCGCCATTTCTATCGCTTTATCTTCACTTTCTGCTCCGGTAATGCAATCATCCATATACAAATCATTTTCAATTATCCTAGAGGCTTCTGGAAATTCCTCGGCCGCATCTCGTGCGCACTGTATAACCGCTCGAACTGCGTTGAAAGCTGACGATGTCATTCCATAAGTAACAACCTTCAAGCAATACTCTCTCAAAGGTTCACTGCTATACTCCCTCCAAAAAATGCGTTGCAAGTTCCACTGCTCTTTGTTGATGAGCACCTGACGGAACATCATCTTAATATCGCCAATGACCCCAAATTTATGCCTACGGAATCTCATAATAATTTCTGTTAGATCGCGCTGTAGCTTTTCGCCCAACATCTGTACATCGTTTAGAGAAATGCCCTTATTTGTTCTGCAGCTGGCATCAAAAACTACTCTAAATTTCTTAATTACGCAGTGATGAGGGATGTAGTATACCATCTCACCCGGCGTGGCTGGTTTGGAAACTTGCTCCATGTGACCTAGTTGCTCATACTCCCTCATGAACTCGACATATTGTTTTTTCAATTCAGAATCTCGGCTCAATCTTTTTTCCAAAGACCAAAAACGCTGCAGTGCAATATCCCTTGAACACCCAATATCGCTTATATTCTCTTTTATTGGAATTGTGACCGTGAATCTTCCTGTACTATCACGAGAATATGTTTCTAAAAAAATTCGTTCGACCTTTTCTTCTTCTTCAGTGCGCTTGGAACACGTAGCAATTTCATCTAATTGCCAAAACCGCTTAACCAGCTCACCAAGATCTTCAGAAATTGTACAATTAATATATGAAGTCGGTGTGCCTGTGCCGCCATCAATTGGAACCTGAGTACCGCAGACGACTAGACCTAAACGAGTTTCTATAAGCGCCGTCCCTTCTGACTGCACGGGATGCACTGCGACCAAGACTTTTGCAAATACTTTAACATTGAGAATAACGCGTACTTTCTCAGGCTTCCAATACTCTGGATCAGCGAACTGCATAGACAGAGACTTACTTATAGGGTGTGCCCTACCCACAGTATTCGGCAGTACAGGTTCCCAGTTATTTTCACTAGGCAATATCCAAAATTCTTCCTCTATATAGCTGCCTGAGTCAAACCATGGCCTTACTTTCAAAACTACTCGCCGACTTACATCGATAGACTGCCCCTCAATTCCAATCATCTTGTGTGTGGCTGGCAAACTAGGGAGTTTATACCTGTTATGCAGGCTAGACGCAATCAAGTTCGGCTGCGCCCCACAATCTAATAATGCTCGAACAGGTCCGATACATTGCCCATCCGCTTCTAACCTGATCATAACAGTCGGCAGCAGAGCAGGCATTAAATCTAAACCAAAGTTAAACGAACCGCCATACTGCTGATTAGCATTTATTTCTCTCTCTTTGATATTACTCGTATTACAATCTTTTTCCTGTTCGAAAACTACCTTGCGCTTCTTTAACAATTGATCTTGCTTATGAAGTAAACTCAATTGCTTATCAACTCTTTTGATCTCGTTGTCGATATCCGAAAAATCTTCGGGATGATTAACCTGTGCAGTATAAACGCGACTGACAGCTACATCTCGCTGTCGTTTCGTTGAGCATCTCTTGTCTTTGCGTGTATAAGAAGCATCTACATCCTTAACTATAAGTGCATGTTTCGTTATTTCCTTTTTAGGGCACAGCAGGCTATTGTGTTTCACCTGCCCTGAGCAACGTGGGCAAACACCTTGAAAGCAACTGCCAGCCGTATGGCCACGTTTTAAGCAATTTCGACAAAGGTTATTCTTATTTACCAAGTCCTCGCGTGCTCGTAAGGTAAGGCCCATAAATTCACCACACGTCCAAATTGCATGATCACGCCCACATGCAGCACAAGCAATAGCTTTTTTAACAGCTGTGCTATATGACCCCTCATTTCGCCTAGCACGCTCTCCGTTACCATCTAAACCGCGGCTAGTACCTGTAGCCTCGCGTCCAATATGGATACGCGATCGACGTACATCAGCTACATTTGCCAGAGCAGATGCCTGGCGATCCAAAAAGTCTAACATTTGCTTGATTGTTGGCGTCTCCGATTGACGTTGGAGTTCCCATTGTTTGCTAGTCTCCGCATCTAGCCGCTCATGGAGTATATGAACAATAATCATGTCCCAACCTTCTACAGGAATTCCCTGAGCACGAAGCTGACGTAATGCTTCGTGTGTAACATTCGACATGCGTTGTAAGTCATTAGGCCGCGGTGAACCCTCAACGGCCGGCAAGCGAAACAGTTGACGCAAATGCTCTCGGCAGATTGGATACTTTCTATCATACAACTGCTTAAGCCGATCCCACGCTTCAATATAATTGTCGTCAGTTAGTTGCCATTCCCCCAGCGTTCGCGCCGCCTTCCCTACCAAGGACTTTTTCAAATACGAAAATTTAAATGCAGGCGAAACATTGTCATTGCTGTGTATAGCTGCTATAAACCGGTCACGGAAACCGGACCACTTCGTGATTGTCCCGTCGAATTCTCCCCACGTATTTTTTAAATCATGTTGCTGATAAGGCCAGTTTACCTGCACTGCCAGCGGTTGTTGTACCGCGGAAGGTGGAGCTGGCGTTAGAGCATTTACTTTGGCTATAAGAGCCGAATGTGCTGCAAAATAAAGTGTTTCAACCTGCGCAGCCATTTCATCATACTTATTTGCCTTTTTAGGTGCACGTTCTACTTGCTTTTGGTGCGCTTCTATGAAACGCTCATAATATTTCTCCAACTTGTCCGCCCGGACCTTTACCTGCTCCAAAGTCGCGTCTCTAAACTCTGGCTGTCGAGTATACTCTTCGATGCGAGATATGGTTTTGCTTAAACTCCCAACCAACTCTGCCATGTTGTGCTAAATATAAAACAAAACAGAAAAATTATTCATACATGTCTTTCTGCTAACAATTATATGTGATTTAGACCTGTCTTCTACCTCTTATATTCAGTTTTGTAAAATTATTTTACACAAGATGCGAATAAACCTTTCACCATCGATATAACTATGTAGTAGTTAAACAAGCTGCTTTTCGCTCTGAACACAACGCCCAACTATAATTTGACTCGTTCCCTTAACTATTCACCACTTTATATTCTCTCTCGTTACGTTTTCGTCTGAATTCTCTGAATTTCTATTGCTTTGAGTGAGTTTCCGTACTGCTGAGCGGTAATAACATATCCAAAGAACATGAAACCCAAATCAGCTGCACAATTTGCTATTCTTTCGAATGCCAATGGTGTCACTCAATTCCCTTGAAATATTATGTGTCGACAGTATGCTTCTGCTACATCGAAGCACTTATGTATGGATGTATGTAAATATGCCAGCCCTACCCAGCTCTTACGCTCTCGAGTTTTTGTTTTCACATGTATACATATTGAGCTTTTACACATACACCACACGTTGTACGCATACCCAACACAGTCCAGAAAGCTTGCCAATTCAGCACTTAACAATGTTTCATGCCATCTCGAGGTTCGTGTCTCAACTTGAAATGTCAGTAGCGCCTGATCTTAATATTCCAGCACAGCTCCAAACCATCGATTTCAGTTTAACCACATTTCGCCCAAAAAGCTATAAACGCCAATATTCACGATTTGTTGAATTCTATTCATAAATATTGCATCATTTGTTGAATTCTTTTCCAAATATTCAACCATTTGTTGAGAACTTTCGCAAATATTCAACCATTTGTTGAATTCTTTCGTAAACATTCAATCCTTTGTTGAACTCTTTCGTAAATATTCAACCGTTTGTTGAATTCTTTCGCAAATATTCAACCATTTGTTGAGAACTTTCGCAAATATTCAACCATTTGTTGAATTCTTTCGTAAACATTCAATCCTTTGTTGAACTCTTTCGTAAATATTCAACCGTTTGTTGAATTCTTTCGCAAATATTCAACCATTTGTTGAGAACTTTCGCAAATATTCAACCATTTGTTGAATTCTTTCGTAAACATTCAATCCTTTGTTGAACTCTTTCGTAAATATTCAACCGTTTGTTGAATTCTTTCGCAAATATTCAACCATTTGTTGAGAACTTTCGCAAATATTCAACCATTTGTTGAATTCTTTCGTAAACATTCAATCCTTTGTTGAACTCTTTCGTAAATATTCAACCGTTTGTTGAATTCTTTCGCAAATATTCAACCATTTGTTGAGAACTTTCGCAAATATTCAACCATTTGTTGAATTCTTTCGTAAACATTCAATCCTTTGTTGAACTCTTTCGTAAATATTCAACCGTTTGTTGAATTCTTTCGCAAATATTCAACCATTTGTTGAATTCTTTCGTATATAAATACACGGAAGGTGGACTGTATAACAAAATATTCAGAAAGCGACATCTACCCCGAATCTAGGTTCTCTCACCTTTTTTACTTTTCATACGACAAAGGTTGCCACAAGACGAAAAACCAAAACGTAACAGCACAAAGATGACGTTTGAGTCTTTTTTTTTTTTTACTTTTCTCACACTCTCACCGCGCTTTTTCTCTGTCATCTCCTTCTCATTGTCACTTACTTTTCGTGAATACTCAATATGCAGAATGTCACCACGCTGTATCGCTCAAATCTGCACTCACATATGTATGTACATATACAATGAGAGCTTCTTGGAATTAGATTTTCCTCTGCTGAACGCGATCACCTGCAAATACAATCCGGCTCTACACGGACCAATGTTTAATTCGAAGACGTAACCCTCCATTCTCACAATACATGGATGCTCCAAATAAACCCTTAATCCCATGCAAATAGAAACCAAGCAATTCCCCAACACAACCAAACACCATCGTTTCTTTCTTTCAACTTCCCTCCTCACATCCTTTATTCTCGAGTTGCCAATGCGCTTTTCTTATTTTATCTACTTGTATTACAACACGCAGGTTGCCATATCTTCAAACTTAACACAACTAGTTCAAACCATATTTGATACCTAACAAAAATAGTCTGCAAAGTCAAAATTTTTGGTATAAGTAGAAACCACTAAGGCGCAGTATCCTCCTCACATATAGGCCAATAATAGTAACGCTGTGATACCATATGGAATACCAATCCCTTTCGGTGTCATGAGCTTTACCGATGGTCTTATTTCCACCTGTGAGATCTCTTCCAAGCATGCGTAATCTTTTTCTATGATCTTGCAATTGGGTGAGAATTTCTCAACTGGACTTCGGATTTCAGTCAAGTTCGAATTTTTGCGTGAAAATTTGTGAGTAGAGAGGTTTATAGATGTGAAAGGGATTCTGGGATTTTTTTTTTTAATTTTAATTTTTAAAGTTTTTATAAGCAGTTATATTTTTATGCAATCTTTTTTTCTAAACTTATTTTCTCTTAAAGTATTCGACGAAAGTTGATGAAATTTTTTTTTGTAAGCGTATTGACGTTAGAGCTTTAAAAGAAAAATATTTTTATAAGTTATAAAAAAAAATATTAAAATTTAAACATTATAAATATTCAAGTTGCATTAAAAATATGTTCTCAATGAGTGTTTTCCATTTCGTTTATATTTTCAAAAACTGCATTTATTGAAGAAATTATTTGTAAAAAAAAATTTGTTAAATCTTTTTCGTTTATTACTTTCAGCAACATTTGTCACAGCGCGCACGCATCGTCAACCATGCACGCTCACCGTCTCAACGTGTTCAGTAGAAAGCACGTACAGGCACAGTATACCAGTAGAAAAGGTTTTTGTTGTTGTGGCTGTTAATTTGGTCCCCATAAAGGACTTGAGGGTTGCGAGCAACTGTTTTGCCGCATTCAGGGTGCTGTGCAGCAAAATAACGTGGTGAAAAATTGAAACATCGGAAAATGGCGAGAGAAATATTGTTATGCGCTTTATAAGTAAACATGAACGTAATAAAATGTTTTATACTTCAATACAACTAATTAGCGCTATTTTTGCAATTGGAAATGATCTTAAAAATATTTGTAGTGAAATATGTACTTTATGAGCTAAATGGAAACTATCTTATATGCAAAAATATATTCCGATTTATTCAAATAAATGATGTAAAATATTTTATATATGGATCTAATTTTAATAATAATATTTATTACCTTCATCTACATTGCTTTTATTGTAAGTTTTCACGAGTAGTTGCAGTTTTCTGCAATTGTCTCTGGCGACTATACATGCTAAAGCTAAATAATTTCAAAATTTCTACCCTATTAAACGTTTATATTTTAATAAAATGTGATCAATTACTTAAGAATATATAATTTCCGATCAAACTATATTACTAAATGCTTGAGAAACAATTATTTAAATCGAATGATCAATAGTGAACGCACTAGGAGCGAATTTTGGAACACTGAGCGAATTATGCATATTAACACTAAATAATTTCTAGCTTTCTACCATATTATGCGTTTATATTTCAATTTAATATGATTAATTACTGAATAATATATAAACTCCGATCAAACTTCATTACTGAAAGCTTGACAAACAATATTTGAATCAAAAGATCAATAGTGATCACGCTCGGAGCGAATTTTAGAACACGATATATAATATGCATGTTAAGACTAAATGATTTCTCATAAGTTTATGTTTTAATATAATATAATTAATTACTGAAGAATATATTAACTCCGATCAAACTATAGTATTAATTGTTTGATAAACTATTTAAATCAAATGATCAACAGTGAACGCGCTCGGAGCGAATTTCGGAACAATTCATAAAATATTTACAGAGGAAGTATATTATTTAGTAGAGATCAAATTGTATCTAACAAAGCGTGATTGAATTTGACCATGCTCTCAGAAGAACCATCCATTTGTATGAATTTTGAATCGTTTGTTTATATTTTTCTACATAATAGTATCTTAAAAGAGAGCCGCACTGAGTTGTTAATAACACCTTGGGCCGTATGCATAAATAACTAAGCAATTACTTTTTCTCAGATTTTCATACCTTTCACTTAAATTTATTTGAAAAAATTTAGTGAAAGGTCTGAAATTTTAAGGAAAAGCATTTGCTTAGGTTTTATGCATACGGCCCCTTCCTTAATACACCCATGATGCAAATATTTAAAGGTAAAACCGCTTGCTCNCTTGTTTAATACACCCATGATACAAATATTTAAAGGTAAAACCGCTTGCTCAATTCGTCGGCCATCATTTATTTTTTGAAGTTTGTCTATTTTATAATATTGAAATTTTGAGAGCAACTCAAATGCCAAATAAAAGTAAAACAAAAAACAAATAGATGAAAATATTGAAATTTTCATTTATTTGAGACCGAAAACGGGAATGTATTTGTGAGATTGGAAATTTGAAAACATTTTTGTAATAATGCTGCCTTTCAGCGGTTTTACCTTTAGATTTTTGTATCATGAATACACCTTGGTCGAGATATCACGAACAAGTTTTCCTTTATTTATTTTTACTTAAAATCCTTAAATATGTTTCTTGATTTTTTCTGTAGAATACGTATTCATTTTTTTAACGATTTTAAGAAAAGGGAGGACAGTCGGATCTACGTAACCAGAACGACCTAAATGCGCATTGAAGTCGGTTGTATTTTTTGCTTAAAATTACTTGTTATTATTGAGATACAGTTTCGCTACTATTTAGAGATTTCTCGACATACTTAACCGTTATGTGAACAAAGTTATAATACCCTTGTGCACAAGTGCGCTCGGGTATAAA
>NW_016163115.1:0-6003 GCF_001687245.7 Rhagoletis zephyria | reverse complement strand
TTTTTTTATACCCGCCAGCAAAAGAGCTCAAGAACTTTACCGAATCTGAGCAAAGGTACACAAAAGGAAAAATGTTTATACCAATTATGAGAACATTAACTGGGAATTCAGATAGTACAACGGAACCACAAATTGCGGATACACCTTTGTTACCTTCAGACAACTTTGAGCTGTTTTCAGGTCTTCTTAAACAACCTACCTTTGTGAGCAGAACTGATAAAGCTACTGCAGAGCTGCGGCGATATGAAAATATTGAGGTATATTTTCATACGGACTGCTGCATAAACTCAGTCGTAGAGTAATAGCCACTCCTTCAACTAGCGCATCGTCAGAAAGAGTTTTTTCTTCTGCTAGAAATGTTATTTCTGACAAAAGATGCCACCTTTTGTCAAATGATGATGCCCTTAATCAGTTGATATTTTTGCATTATAATATGCAGTTAGGAAACCAATAAATTTAACAAAAATTGTCTTTACAAATGTTTTTTCTTTGATACCGTCGTTACAAGCACTTGTTATTTGAATCGAGCACTTGATAGTGTGAATTACTCACTCAACCGACAATGTTTTTTGAATGATATCGCACGTTATGTTTGGAAATAAATGAGTGCGAGTGTGTGCAGATGTGAAAAGAAAGCGAGTGACTTAAAATGTAATTTGAGTGTATCCATGCAGCTCTCTGGTATTTATTTATACATGTAAATAGTGTTTATTTTTTACCTTTTGTTTACCACAAACTGTTATGAAAAAAGAGTATCCTTTGATTAAAAAAAAATTTAGTTCTTTTAGTACGGTAAAACGCTCGTTTTTCCAAGGTTTGGGGCTTTTTGAAATTCAAAAGCTGGCAACACTGGTGCCAGCAGCCCTTAGTGTTTTTGCCAATGACATGGTACTATTGCACTGTTAATAACCAAATTTAGCCGCAGTTGCATTCACACGTGATATAATAGCTAGTGTCGGCAAGCTGTGGGAATGCCCAGGAGATGGCATTTGTTCAGCTATCGAAATCATTACACCGACGGCGGTGGGCAGTTCTGCTGGAACATATTTACCACAGCAGTGGTTGCAGCGTTTTGTTCTGCAACAATAGCCTACAATGATGTGATGTCATATAATGTCGACGAACAAGGATATAAAATTTAAAATGACTAACCTTATTCCCGGCCGATTTGGGAGACCACCCTTGGTCACGACCAGAACGCATTTACCAAGAGGAAAAACCGCAGGGATTGCAGTAGTTCTTGCAATCACCGTTGATGATGCTGTGCTTGTAATTAATAGTCTGCAAATACAGAAAATTGCATTAATGAAATGTTATACACATCAAATAAATAAATTTCAATAATTTGTTTACCATTTCACAACCGAATTACCAATAAATAGAAACTCACCGCGATGCGATACAGAAATAAAAACCAACAGGGCTGCATTTTCTTGGTAAACAACACAACCGCTCCGAGCAATCTGATCCGCAAAATTATTTTGTGAAAAATAATAGTTGAACAGAGTTTTTACACATGATTATCACATTAACTCATAAGTGCAAATTATCGTGATTATTTTTAGTTGAATATAATTGTATTACCTTAGACTTTTTTAATGTTTTCTAATATTCATTCTTTTGAGACGCAAAAGCAACCATGCGTCCAATTTCTTGTGGGGAAATTTGGTCCCCATAAAGGACTTTCACCACGAAACAGCTACAAAAACAAAAACCTTTTCTACTGGTATACTGTGGTACAGGTCCGACTTACAATTGGCTCATATTTGTGACTTTTAACATAACCTTATATAATAATGATGGTATTTATGGTATTTTTAAGGCATTTTTAGGTTAATCTTGGTATGTATTAAAATAATGTGATCAAGTCCATTTTTTTGGAGTTCACACGCAACTGTATGGTTCTGGCACCGTCAGCCAACCATGTGTATGTAAATTTTATGTCTAATATTTTTTGTTTGTGATTATTCAAGTGTTTAACGTCGCACAGTGGTACAGCCCCATACCTGAGCTGACCAACCGTCCTCCTTGGAGTGATTTGTCCTCCTCAAAAATATTATCGTTCTCTGTCCTCCTTTTGAGCATAAAGTTCTCCTTGTCCTCCTTTTCAAGCTTTATAGCAGTGATGAAATTAAAAAAAAAATCGTTCAGAATATTATTACATATTTCCTAATCGTACACAATCATTGTATTTACATAAAAGGCGTTTACATTGTTCAACTTTCAGTTAAATGATGTAAACTTGTGATTCAACTAACCGCCTGTGAAAGTTGAACAGTGTAAACGCCTTTTAGCCTTAATCAATAATATTTAATACGGCTTTTCCACGGCATCCCGATTCTATATTCGTACTTTCGTTAAAACAAATATATACATGTGTGTGTACATATATATTTTGCATAATTATGAGTTGCGCTATCTAAATATCTATCTAAACATATATTTTCAGCCAATATGGATAGCGATTGTATTATTTTCAAGTGTATGTTTATTATAAATCTTAGTTTTAAGAATTATAATTTATTTATTTTATTTTTCTAACTCTTATTGTACTAATGTTTTTCGCAATAAATCGAATGTGTACATCACCAATTTAATATGAAAAATAATGAATTTTTAGCAATAACTTATATTTTGCATAAATTTTGTAGCGATGAAAAAAAGAACACAGAAATAGAGGACTGTCAAATCGAATTAAGAATGTGCCCGTGGGAATGGGGTAATTCCCTAGCTACCGACTTCACAGGCGAAAATTATTGTCATTTTGTTTGCCAAATATGTATAAGTTTTATCAGTGGTAATCATTAGCGCACACAAGGTGTGGGTTTTGGGGTTCAAACCCCCCCAATAACTTCAAATACAAACTTTATATTAAAGCTTAGAATCTAGCTCTCAAGAAAAGTCACAAGAAATATTTTTTTTTTATTTCTGTGGCTTATTTTTCAAGCACTTTGCTTTTGCTGTAAATTTTCTTGAAGAAATAAATAAACGAGATTTTTTTTTCTTGCGAGCTGCAAACTGATTTAAGAAATTTTGATAGAAGAAAGTTTCTTTTCCATTTCTTGTGCGTCATTTTATATGAATTTTTCATTTTACTTGATACACTTTACAGCCTAAGAGTTTACCACTGATGTACATATACTTAACAAGGACTCGAAGATTTAATTTGCCAACTTCGAATTCGTTCCACCAAAATGAACTACATAATAAAAATACAAGTTCAGTTAATTTTTTCGGTATTCGAAATAATAAAAAAATTTGGTAATCGTGAAAAATCACCATCTCCATCGAAAACCAGAAATCAAGGAAATTGAACTTAAAACTCTTTTTTAACATTTTTTATTACTTTTTAAAGTTGAGCGCATCTCGTGTTTTTAGCACTTTTTATTAAACGAGTAATTTTTAAGCAAAAACCTCAACCGACTTCAATTCTCATATAAAAAGTTAAGAGTACCGTTTATTTTTTCATGATCCAATGATGGGATCTAAACCAAATTACCCCAAAATCCCTGATAAACATAAAATTTTCAGGTAAAAATGTCACCGTTTTTGAAATATTTACATTTAAAAAATAAATAAAAAATAAATCGTGCCTTTTCGTGTATTTTCTTTAACTGCATCTACAAACCAGGCTATACTTAGTAAATTGTTTATGTAAACTACTTCCAGATAGTTGCTTCTCCATTCCCAAATGCAATGTAGTTAAAATATATTGAGGAACCATCATAAAATTAGGACTATTTTGGGATTTTTAATTTGCGATATTTTCTTCCCCAACTTTGACTATCTCTGGTGAAAAAAAATTGTACTGAGCTATAACTTTACATTACATAAAAAAATTGCTAATTTAATAAAGATTTTAGAAAGGTGCCACTCTTACTGTTTCGAATGGAAAAATAAAATAATGTAAAAAAAAAATATTTTTTCAAAACAAGCTTTTATTTAACATGTACAATCAAAGGAATAAAATAAAGTAGTGTAGCAAAAGATTTTTTAGCATAAAAATTTTGTCAAAACTGCACTAAAATTAATAAAATAAAATAAGTTAAGGTCTCGTTAAAGTTATTAAAAGCCATTTAGTGAAAGGAGTTACTCAAACTCTAATGAAAATTACTAACAATTTGTACTAATTTACTTCGTTTTTAAAAAAGTTTGTCGCGCGAATAGCAAACCGGCATTTAAATATCTGCATACATACATATACATACCTAACCAATTACACAGGGCAACACTGATTTTGGTGCGGCAAATGTTAAACCTGTTTTTGAAAGACTTTTTTGAGCTGATTACGAATCCGTAATTATAAAGATTCCATCACGTACAGATTTTGAGAAAATCGTGGTCAAAGTGTCAAAAAATCGGGTTTTTTTCAATATTTGAGAAGCTCGAGCAAAGAGTAAAAATGTGGTAGAACCTTCCACTTAGGCTTAACTTAAAGCTAGAACCCTAGGTTACTGCCGCTGAAAATACCAGCCCTGCACCTTTACTTGATGGCCATTTATAGTCATTTGTTGAACAATAAAAAAATGCTGACAAATTGTGCTATTGAAAAAAAAAAATGCTGCCAAAATCAGTTTTTGCTGTTCAATAAACGTCTATAAGTGATCTTAGGGTAAAGACGAAGAGATGGTATTTTTAGGGATTGTAGTCGAAAGTTCAAGCCTTAATTTAAGCTTAAGTGGAAGGTTCTATCAACTTTTGTTTGATTGCGGCAGGGACTCAAACTTCGCCAAAAGTCAAATTTTACTCCTCAATAGATGACAATAAGTGACCATAAATTCAAAGTGCAGGAATGGTATTTTCAAGGATAGTAGTCGAGGGTTCTTGGTTTAATCTAAGCCTAAGTGGAAGGTTCTATCACCTTTTTACTCTTTGCTAGAGCTTCTCAAATATTGCAAAAGCCCGATTTTTTGACACTTTGACCTCGATTTTCTCAAAACCTGTACGTGTTGGATCCTTTGTACTTACGGATTCGTAATCAGCACAAAAAAGTCTATCAAAAATAGCTTTAACATTTGTCGCACCAACATTTTTTTTTCATTTTTGTTGGTCTGTGTTATGCATGTATGCTGAATTCGCCGATGATGATTTGACATCTCGTTGTAAAAAAATTAGAACTCTTAAAATATGTACATATATTTTTCAAATTCTATTTACTGATTGCCGCTATACGCCGTATTTTGTTTTCTACTGCGATTTCCTGCAGACTGTTTCATTCATAACTTAATACAATAAACAAACTGCGCTGTTTGGTAACTTGGTAACAATTTGGCAACGCCGCACTATACTACGACTTTTTTTTCAAAATCGTAGATCTTCGGTTAGAAAAGAGATAATGGAATGAATTTTTTTTGTCGTGAATATAAATTATCATATAGTACAGGAAAACTATAGAGAAGTTACAACAACAATAACTTAACCCTCAAAATACCGTTCAAAATGTAACTTTTTTTTTAATTTTGGATTTTGGCTCGCATTCCACTAGAAAACACTATTCGTAATACACCATTAGCACTGTTTCTGAAATATTTCTCTTTATTTTACTTAAGACTCAATTTTTGGGACATTGGATGCTGTACCCGAGTAGCCAGATTGGAAAATAAAAGCTTACTTTAAACTCTAATAACTCGTAAACTATCAGCTTTCACAAAAAACTTTATATAACAAGAATGGTTATACTGGTCGATATCTTTACGAAAGTGCAGCATTTAACCCTTTAATGCAGAGTCTGTCATATATGAAACGCTTTTTAACCCTTTCAAGGCAGAGGCAAAATGGTTCTCAATATGTTTTCAATGTACTTTTTATTTATTTTTATTTTTTATTTATTTTTTATTTTTATTTTTAATATTTTTATTTTTTTTAATATATTTTTTTTATTATTATTATTTTACTATGGAAAAATTTTCTACGATTAATATCTACGTCAATATGAGAAAAGGCACGTTCAAAATCATATTGAGAACCTTTTTCCTCTGCCTTGAAAGGGCTAAAAAGCGTTTC
>NW_016163113.1:0-38390 GCF_001687245.7 Rhagoletis zephyria | reverse complement strand
TATAAGCCCTTGACTGCTGCTCTGTTTGCTTACTTTTATTTTTTTTTTTGCGCAAACCTTTGATGGTTATTATAGTTAACTGAATGAGTGGATACAGAACGGAAATGGTCAGCCAGTCAGCCAGATAGCCAGATAGCCAGCTAGCCAGTCAGGCGGCCAGGAAATCGACCTGCCTGACTGACATAATTGGACAAGTTATGAGCAGCACATTTGGGCCACTACACTGATTGGTATCAACATTGTCAGCCGTTACGACAATATTTACACAATACACATGGACACACGCACACATCCATATGCACATACTCACATGCGCAGAGTAGCGCCACTTTAGCAGGATTTCAGCTCTGGCCGCTTGAATAAAGCGTACTCGAAGCTTGCCTTCGGCGCACTAAAGTGACACTGGGCGCACTGAGGATTCAGTTTAAATGTAATTTCAATTTTCAGTACTTTTTAAGTTGATTTTAAATCTACATGTGCATTAGGGTGGTCCTTAAATGTAGGAGACAAATTTTTACCCAAGGTTTCCTAAGCCTCAACCCCTAAGTCACATAAAAAATTTTGGTCTCAAAGACTCAAAAAATTAAAATAATTTCTTTTTTCATCTAATACCCAAAATCGAAACTACTTTAGTCGAAGAAAACACATATAAATTTTGACCCCGATTGGAGTCGTAAAGGGGTAAAAGTTCAGATTACGCTATGAAAACGCCTTAAACGACTCCATTTGGGACCAAAATTTATATGTGATATTTTCGACTACGGTAGTATCGATTTTGGGTACTAGATGAAAGAAAAAAATTTATTTTTTTTTTTTTGCCAAATTTTCTTCAACGGCTCGGCGCCAGTGAGTCATTCGCTATCGTATGCTACGAATGCTGCATTATACTAAAGCCAGCCTTTCGACATAAGCTACTATTTCATACGAACACAAATATGTGCATACATGCCTATAAGTATGACTTAATATTAAGGGTAGTATGCAGCGCGTCAGGTAACTGCAGCATGCTACACAGAATGCAAATAGCGCCAATAGTAATAATAACGTTCGCTGACAACCGTGCGCGCTAACCACACCTACAACAAAACGACTGTTAAAACGACTCTGCCACTCTACTTAACCACCTGAACACTAACGCCGCCAAGTGAAGGCAAATTTGCTTCTAGAAAAATTGAAATATTATGCGCCTAATGGCGTGTCTAATAGTGCAATGCTAGTGGTGAACAGTGGGGTTTATTGAAATGAAATTAGAAGCAAAAAATACGCGGGGTATTTTATTTATTTTTTAATATATTTCACACTGTAACAAAAACTATACAAATACAAGTTTTAAACTTTGTAAACAAATTTAGAAAAAGTTTATAAAAATTTCGGGTTTGCAATTTAATATACCATTTAGTTTTAGTATAACAAAGTAACAAGTTTCAAGTAGCTCAAAATTCTGGTTGATTTTTGGTAACTTTTTTTGTGGAACGCGTTACACATTTTTCCATACAAAAAAATTGTCGAGCGTACTTTGTGTGGAAGAAAATGCGCGCACAAAAAATTTTTCAAAAATCAACGGTAAGTAGTTCAACTTAAAACTTGCACTTTATTGTACTAAAATTAAACGGGCTATTAAACTGCATACCTGAAATTTTCGTAAAGATTTTGATCAAAAAGTTGGAAACTTTTATGAAAATTTGATAAATTTTGTACAAAGTTCAAAACACGTATTTATATAATTTTTGTTACAGTGGGAAATAACTAAAAAAAAATTATTATTTTACAAAATTCTACGAAAACTTCTATTTAACGCCAAAAAATTTATAAAACTCTGAAAGAAATCTATAAATGATTAAAAAATCTCTTACACTCCGAAAAATCTATATCTGTCCGAAAAAAATCTATAAAGCTAAGAAAAAATCTAGTAAATTCCAAAAATAAAATATAAAACCGAAAAAATTCTATAAAAAACTAAAAAAAAATCTTAAACTCGGAAAAAATCTAAATCGGTCCGAAAATCTAATAAAACTCTGAAAAATCTATAAATCTCTAAAAAAAATTATTAAACCTCCAAAAAATTCATAAAACTCCGAAAAAATTCACAAAACTCCGAAAAAATTCGTAGAACTCCGCTAAAATTATGAAACTCCAAAAATATTCATGAAACTCCGAAAAAATCTATAAAACGCGAAAAAAAATATCTAGAACTCCAAAAAAGTCCATCAAAATTAAAAGAAATCAATAAAGCTCCAAAAACTCTAATATTCCGAAAAAAATCTATAAAACTAAAAAAATATATTCAGCTCCGAAAAAATCTATTCAACTCCGAAAAAATTTATTCAACTCCGAAAAAATCTACTCAACTCCGAAAAAAACTATTTAAGTCTGGAATAATCTATAAAACTCCGAAAAAATTTACAAAACTCCGAGAAATCTATAAAACTCCGACAAAATCTCTGAAAAATCCATAAAACTTCGAAAAAATAAATAGGATTTCGAAAAAAACCGGAAAATAATTTAAGAAGTTTAAAAAAATTATTTAAACTAACTTCAAATACATGCATTTTTTATGGAAATATTTCCTTTAAAAATATTTGTACTAAAAAATTTGGTTTATTTATGATTTCGAAATCATATGTATTTTAAATTTTGAGAATAAATCTAGGAGATCGGTAACTTAATTCTTGCTGTCGGTTTCATGAAAGCAATTTAAGTGAAAAATTATTTTTTTCTGTTAGTTTTCATATGGAATTCAAATAAAAAAACAAAAACTATTTTCATTTTTAAAATGTTGAAACCAATCGGGCTAGTTTCGATAATTAAACTAAAAGCTTACATCTGAGCCGAGTTTTGTTTAGCTTTTAGCGGTTTACATATTTTACGTGTACGAAAAATAAAATCACACACTGTAAATAAATAAGTACGAATACATACAATATACTAAGCGCGAAGCGCGCACTCAGGCCAAATGGCACCACGAATTCGATCGCCTGACACAAAATATGGTCATTAAATTCACCAAACAAACGGCTAAGCGAAAACTAAAGTATCCAATTACGAGCACTACTAAATTTTTAATAATGACAAATAGGCGCAATGAAACCAGCGACGGCGGCGGCGGCGGCGGCGGCGACAATGCCAGCGATGGCAACGCCGATGGCGACACTAACTCGTAAAATCCAAGTTGCATGCACGAAATTGCTTAGTTATTCACTAAGCAGCCAAAGCAACCAAATTTTATAATGGATTACCAGTCGAAAATATTTGGAGTAATTAATAATAAAACAGCAGAAAAGTATAAAAAATAAAAATAAAAATTAACAAAATATTGTAGCTATAATACAAAAGCGAATAACTTCGTGGTGGCTGTTAAGCAGGTCGTATACGTAATCAAAGCGCATTACTCATACGCCACCATGAGCATGCTTTCGATCACAAAAAGTCACAAACACACACACACGAACACTTGCGCTGGCGCTGGCGCCTCAAAAACCGCTTTTCTGCATAAAATTAATTCAAAATTCCATATGTGAACGAAATGAAATTCATATTTTCACTAGCAATGCAAATTTTCGCGGGTGTTTCGAAAATGGACAAAAATATTCGCTTAAATCAAACTCGGCATGCGGACGGACGTCAATGGCACAGCACAAAGCGGGAACGAGTAAAAGGCGCAAACTAGACTAAAGCAGCATATTTTGTTATTACAGCGGTTACATATGAGGCTATATGTATGCATGTATGTACGTATGTTTGTTAAAGCCGCTCAATATAAATGAGCATTGCGAGCCATGGAAGCGATGACGAAATTGAAAATGGAATAGAAATTGAAGGAAAATGGGCATGGGTTGGAAAAGAAAAGTAGAGGAAATGGCGCGAGCGCGCATAAACGAGCAAACAAGAGAACACACACATATACATATTTACCATACATACACAAGTCCGCACTAAAACAAGGTCAACTGTAATTATTTTGTCATACATTTTTAATTAATTTACACATTATGCGCATATGAGCACAACGATATGCAGATGTAAATATGTATGTATGTATCTATGTTGTACGTCATATGCGCGCTGGAATGTGTGTAAGCAAACAATGAAGAAGCCAAGGCGCAGAAAAAAATATGAAACATAAAAGCAAACAAACAATACAACACTGTGTATTTGCATGAACATAAAAGCACACATATTTGCAGGCGCGTGAGGTAGAAGAAAAAGCAAGAAAAAAAAACTTGAAAAAAAATCCGAAAGGCAGAAAAAAAAATATGAATAGCGACAAAGTCAAATTGTACAAAATACGAAAGCGACGAGCAGAAGTCGGGCAGCGAAAAGTATAACTTCGCTGCGAATGCGGTTGACTCTGAACGCACGTAGATGCTCTGCAAAGGACTGCGATAAAACAATGAAATCATTGTGGCACTCCCGCGAGTGTCGAATGCGAGTCAAGGCGATGGTACTTTTTGCCCACAGTTTCACACTCATCAGCTGCAATTAGAAGATAGCCGCTTGGTACAACCATTAGGCGGGGCCTAAAAGTATTTTGCATACTCATTAGCTTTATTTTTTTCTTAGCTCAAACAAAACGGTGTGCTTTCTTACTTTTATTTTAACATTTCCGTTCGAGGCAAATAAGCGTTGCAAATTTGTATCTGCTCATAAGTAAAATGTATGTTTTTTTGGGTAAATTTCAATTAAAAACAATTTGAAGAAGTAAAAAAAAATATAGTTTAATTAAAAAAATAAAATTTAAATCAAAAACAGTATAAAAAATATTTTATTCTATAGATTAAAACAATGTAAAAAAAGAAAAAATGAAAAAACTAAGATATTAACAAAAAATAAAATAGCAATAAATATAAGTATTTGACCTTGAAATATAAATCAATTTAGAAACATTATAAAAGCAAAAATATAAAAAGTTAAATACAAATTCCGAAAAAAAAAAAAAATAAAAATAAAATAAACTTAAATCTAACATTGGATAATAAAAATTTTAGTAAGAAATATCAAAAATTTAAAAAATACAAATGAAACAATTAATAATAATAATAGATTGGCGCTTAAACACATGTTTTGCCGAGCCTTTCCTCCGATTTGTGGCGTGGACCATGATGTTGTCACACAACTCCGAATGGCGATTGTATTTTTATGAGAAGCTGTTTTTCATGGCAGAAATACAATCGGAGGTTAGCCTTTCCTGCCGAGGGGCAAATGCTGTTAAAAAAAAAACCTTTTTTGTACATTTTTTGTTGTTTAAACCCAGGCACTGCGAAGTGGAAGCGCGCACTGTTTACCGCTACACCACAGCGGCCGCCATAAGTAAAACAATTAATTAGACTAAAAAAACAATTAACAAAAAAAAAAATTACAGAAATTTTAAAAATAAAAATAAAAAATAATATAAAATAATTATTAAAAATTAAAAAATAAAAACAATTTATTTGGCATTAAAATATGGAAAAAATTAAAAATTAGAAACATTAATAAATTAAATTTATATACGCATATTAGGGTGGTCCTTAAAAGTAGGAAGGTAATCTTTACCTTACGATTTCCTAAGCCTTAACCGCTACGTCGGTGCTACTATAGGCGAAGATATCACGTATAAATTTTTGTCCCCATTGTAGTCGGTTAAGGTGTGTCGCACAGAGGTCAAAGTTCAGATTACCCTATGAAGACGTCTTAACCAACTCGAGACATCTGGCCTTTGACCGAGTCCGATCGGGACCAAAATTTATATGTGATATCTTCGACTATCGTAGCATCGACGTAGGGGTTGAAGCTTAGGAAATCGGATGCAAAAATTTGCTTCGATTTTAGAATCGGCAGCTGAGTTAGGGGGTTTTTTTAGCGATAGAGCGTTCTGGAAAACTTTCCTGAGACGGAGTTTTCGAACTGCCGAGATAGGTTGGTCTTTCACTCAGTCGTCGATATATTAAAAATATGCAATTCGGTGCTAGCTAATTTCAATTTGCTCATTTATTTACATCCTTGTAGCCGAAAGGAACAAACTTTTTCTCTTATTCAATATCTAAGTGAAACTGGGTAAATTCAGAGTTTTAACAAATGAAATTTTCAGCTGGGTTGAATTTCACACTCAACCATCTCTTCACTCAAAATTCAACTCATTATTTTTCAGCTCTCTTTCACTCAAGCATCACTCATTTTTAGTTTTCCTCCATCACAACTTCGAGCGTTTAAACCTTGAGCAGCGCAAGAATTTTTTTACTTATTCACACTAAACACAGAGAGTGCGATGCAAGTCAATTGAGCGTATGCACGCTTTTCTCACTGCAGTGCCAGACTAAAATACTAGGGGTAGGAAGCGCCGCCAAAAAGTATGCAAGGCCGCTTGCTTACCACTCAGTAGCCACTACGTCACAACGAGTAGAGTGGAGATAGGAGAAGAAAGATTGCAAAATGGAATTGAAAATGCAGTACAAGGTTACAATCAGCGCAGTATAGCAATGTATGTATGTGCATATGCATGGGTGTACATATGTATGTACCACCGATGTCCTTCATCGGTACTCCCTTGACACAATGGCATGGCATAGCATGGTATGGCATATGCAAGTGACTACTTAAAAATACAGCCACCATACTCTTCACTTCAAATCAAATACTTTTGTTATCACTGCTCGAGTGGTAAAACTGAAGAGGATGGTGTTAGAATGTGAGTAAAGCATTAAGGTTTGGATGTCTCTGTGTTTTGTGACGTCATGCACTCAACGTTTAATGAATTATTTAGAAAAAGTGGTCAGATAAAAATAGCAAATGAAGGCAATAAAGGGTTGAAAATAGACCACCAGCGCCTTAGTGCCGAGTGCTCGAAAGTTATTGTTAAATGTTTGCTACACGATCTATTGAAATTGAGTACAGCAGGTGTATATGTGTATGGGGCGTTCCATATCAAAACAGATGGGGTTCATACTACATGTGTTTGATTTGTTTCAAATTTTTAGGGGGTTTATACATAAACATAAATAATAAATAAATATGAAATTTGAGCTTGATTAATACATTTTTATGAACTTTACAGCACAAAAAAACAAATCGATTTAATAGTTTTCCAAATATCTCGAGAATGGGGCGAGAAAAAAATTTGAAAAAAAGATCACACATACACACACCAAAATTCTCTATGAAAAGAAATATTAAAAAAAAAAAATAAATAAATCTTGAAAAATTTTTCACATACAAATTTTTTGATAAAAAAAACTAGTTTTTGAAATTATGCCATCTCAAAAAACATTGAATAAAATCACAATGGTAGCTCTAAGTATTGTGCAATATTTAAGTATAGTATTATGGGGTGCACTCTACAATAATTTGATTTATGAATTTCTTTTACACCAAAGTTGAGTAAAATTAGTACATTACAAATTTACACATTTTTTTAATTTTTTTAGAATTTTTTTGAGTAAGCAGTTTTGTAGCCCCTTCAATTTTAGTATAATTAAGAGCAAGTTTTAAGCGATTGCAAAACCGACGTTAATTTATTCTTATTTTTTTTTCATTTTCTTTGAAAACGGTTTTGCGCATTTTCTTCCATAAGAAAAAAGTGCAAAAAGCCATCAGCATAAAAAATATTAAAAATTAACGAAATTTTACACTAGCTTAAAACTTATTATGCTTATTGAAGATACCGCAAGTCAATGCGGTAAGAGCTGCAGCTTCTTAAAAAAAAAACCTTACAATTGTAACCTAGCTAGAGTGTGAAAGGTCTGCAAAAAGATACAAATGCACTTTTGTAGAAACACATGGTTCTGAATGCCCCAAGCGAGCAAGCGACAACGTTATGCCATCAAACTGCCAAGCCAAGGTGAACTATGACGTAGCGCCAACAATGTAGCTACATATGTACATATGTGTGTATGTATGTATGTATATGCATACCAACAGACAAACATCCATCGACGAGAAATAGTAAAATGTGAGAATATTTTGCGTACATTTTGCTTCAGTTCATTTGATTCGATTGAGAATCATTCAATTATAAGCTGTTGGCGATAAATAACTAACATAGCTAACACTATTACTAGCAGCTGTGAGGCGGACGAAATAACAAAATTTTAATGTGATTTACTTGAAACTTAGTACCTTGGGGCTTGAGTGTAATAATGTGCAAGTTTGGAATGGCTAAAAATTACAGTTGATTTTTTTGGAATTTTTTTGTCGAAGTTGCAGCGGTTTCCTTCCGTATGAAAAAAAATGGGCTTGTTCGTTTTTTTTGATGAAAAGGTTTGGCTGAAAAGGTCACATATATTTAGGTATGGATGTGTAGTTAAGTAGTATTTTGGCTTCTTATTTTTCCCCTGGTAAAGTTTGAATTTTTCATAAAAATGAAAATAATTTGGGAAAATCACCTGTATAAATCTGTGTATAAAAACAGAACTTTTATTTTTTTATTTTTATTTAATTCTTAGACCTTATTGATTTAAAAAGAACCATATTTTTTGTCTTGTTTTATATAATATTTTTTTTAAGTTAATTTAATTTTTAGGAGTTTATTTTTTTCTTCCTTTTAATTATTTTTCTGTCGTTTTTTAATTTTACTTTCTTTTAGTTTTTAATTTAATATTAAGAATCTATCTATTTTTTATTTTTATTTGTTATTATCTTTTTAATTAAACTTTCTTTTCATTTTTAGATTTTATTGTTATCAAAATTAAAAAATTTTAATTTCTATAGTTTAAATAAGAAAAATGTGTATTTTTTAAATTTGATTTAATTTTTTGGAACTTCTTTCTATTGTTTTCTCTTTTTGTGGATTTTTTTATTCAATTTTTAGGTTTTATTGTTTTCAAAACAAAAATATATAATTTTATTATAATTTAAATATTATTTTTTTTAATCTATTTTTGCCTTTCTTAATAAATTTTTTGAAAAATTATTTCATGTTTTTTTATTAATTTTTTTTTTTCATTTAGTTTTTAGGAACTTATTTAAATTTTATTTTTTGGATTTTACTTTATTTATTTTTTATTTAATTTTCCTTAAACTTTTAGGTTTTATTGTGTTAAAAAGAAAAATGTATACATTATTTATATTTTTTTAATTTCAAATATAAATTTTTTATTTATTTTTTAATTACTCCATTACTTTTTTTAGTTATTATTTTATTTTTTCTAATTTATTGAGAACGCTAATACCGTCTCGTTGGCAAATCTTTTCTGAGCACTGTAAAGCGCATAGTGAGCGAACCCAAGGCACTGATTGACGCTAGGCTATCAGTGTAGATTTCGACCACCATTGTTGACTTCGCTCATTTGAACAGCCAGAAGACTAGGGAGATCCCCTACCTTAGAGCCCTCTTCCACATACCCTCCGCCAAGCCTCGACACACCCGTTACATTGTTAAGTGTGCATATTTCCAATTCTATAGGAATCGTTCTGCTGTCTCTAAGAATGTGTAAAAAGCTTCGAATGTAGCATTGTTAAACACATCTTCTATGTCAAGAAAGGCTGTCGGAGTACATATACTAGTACACACATAAAAATTGTATGCATCTTCTGCTGTTAAATTAAAATTTTACTTGTGACAGCATGTTTGTATTTTAGCAAATCCGCATATTTTGGGGTAACTTTAATCAACGCTAATGGCTGCGGAAAAGGGAATTTAGGTCATATTTTCAATTTTTCTTTCACACCATTTCACTTAAGCCGTAAGGGCGTCAAAAATGTAAAAAAAAACGAATGCGAAGTGGAAGCGCCAAAAGAGAATCTCAAGCAAAATATATATATCAAAAATACTTCACTAAGGAACACACGCCACGCCTGCAAAAAGGGACGCTAAAACGCAGCGAACGATGATTAAATTTATAAATAGAAAAAAAAATCACATTAAATTTGAATATTCAAAAGCCAGCGTTAGCAAGTGCAATGCAGAAAAAGTAGGCGGGGCGCAACGAAAAAGAGTCACAACAAAAAATAGTGCGACCACAGAGCAGAATTGGATTTAAATCTATGTAATTTGCAAAGCAACACGCCTTCGACAATAACACGCAGCTAGATAGCCATGTATCGACTACGAAAAAAATAACGGCAAATCGTGGCATGCAACACAACAACAGGAGCACACAATAATGCCAGCTTGGAAAAAAAAACACTGCACAATAACAAAAGCAATAGCGCCAGCGGCAGCGGCAGGCTACAGCTGCAAGCGAAAACCACAATCAAGTAGCCGTAACACAAACAGACACATACACTTGCATTTGCGCGCGCGCGCATGGCATTGTCGTTCTCCGCAAGCTTTGCCAACAGCAGTTGCTGGCAAACAAATTGTTAACGCATCACAGCAATTATGTTGCAGTGTCAACTATGCGTTTGACATTGTTGTTGTCGTTATTGTAAAATTCATATATATATACATATATTTTTTTTGACAACAGCACGAGCAGATGCAAAAACATCATCAACATAGTAATCGTGAGCAATTGCATGGAAAAGGCAATAACAGCAATGATGACAGCGACAGCAGCGGCAGTGGCAGCGGCAGTGGCAATAGTGGCAACGGCAATCTAGCAAATGCATGAAAATACATGCACATGGCATATTTCCGTTTTGCAGTTGATTTAACATAACATAACATATGTATGTATTTACATTGGGATAAAGCAACAAAAAATAAAAAATAAAACATAAAAATTACTTTAGTCATCTGCATACCTCAGCTACTACCACAGTATGCTACAGCCTTCCCATTTGCCTCGTTATTTTTCGTTATTTATTTGCCACTGAAAATCTCTCGCATACTTATTTCACAAATACTTATTCAAAATAAACATGTGTAAGTATGCATATGTATGTGCAAGTAAGTTGATACATTAAATATGCCTTCAAGTACACGACGTATACGCAACATTCTATGGTAAATCACGTATACGCCATGGCATCGCTACCAAAGGTAGATAACTTGCATTGTCAGCAGCGACATTTTTCGGTAACGCATTGAGTTATTTTAAAGCAATCATCAGTCTATGCGTGGAAAAGTAGTAATACTTAGTTTCCTTAGTCCTGACGACATTCAGCAATTTTTTGAGTATTAGAATTTTTTTGAGTATGCAGTTTTGTAGCCCAGTAAATTTTAGTATAACAAAATGCAAGTTTTACGCGATTGCAAAACTGGCGTTAATTTATTTTTTTTTAACGGTTTTGAACATTTTCTTCCATAAGAAAAAAGTGCAAAAGACCGTCAGCATAAAAAATATTAAAAATCAACGCAATTTTGCAGTAGTTTAAAACTTGCACTTTATTATACTAAAATTTAATGGGGTACAAGACTGCATACTCAAAAAAATGCTGCAACAAAATTTGGAAATTTGTAATGTACTCATTTTATTCAACTTCGGTGTAAAAAAAATTCATAACTCAAATTATTGTAGAGTGCACCCCATAATACTATACATAAATATTGCGCAATGCTCAGAGCTACCATTGTGATTTTTTTCAATCTTTTTTTGAGCTGGCATATTTTCAAAAACTAGTTTTTTGTTGATTTTTTTCGAATTTTTTCCTCGCCGCATTCTCGAGATATTTGGAAAACTATTAAATCGATTTGTTTTTGTTGCCACCTATTCGAAATTTGTTACAAATTAATTAAAACATCATAATATGGGCATCAAGTGGAAGGTATCTTAAATATCCCTAATTCGAAAATATTTTTATAGGGTTGTCACCTATTTTAAATCGCATATTTATTTCATTTTTTGTTTAAAAATAAAAGGTAAAATATTACTATGCATGGGTACCAAGAGAAGCATCTTAAACAATGCTTTCCTTATATACAAAATAGTACCCCTTAGGATATTAGTGTAAGGTTATGACTTATTTTCGATTCTACATAATTTATCTAAAACATCGCAATATGTATATCCAATGAAAGGTATGGTTGAGGACTTTGGCCCGAAAATATTTTCGTTCAAGGTTGCCACGCTTCTATGTAATACAAATTTTTATTTTGTTAATTTCCATCAGCATTTGTTTTTTATTTATACACAGTACATATACGCTCAAGATATGTGCTATTCATTCCAGCGTTTTTTGGAATAGGGTTGCCACCTAATTTTTTGGATAAAAATTGACTTAATAAATATCGAAATCAAATTTTTTTTTTTTATTTCCAAAAAATATTTTTTTAAAGCTTATCCAAATGACCAGTATTTGATATCCAAACCTTGAACGCTTTAAAAAGGATATGCATAACGGGCAAAGCTCGGTCGACCTGGTACTTTAAAATTGATTGGTGCAACCGGGCATGAGTCACCTTAATCGACAGTCAAAGCAGCCAAAAATAAATTTCTTCAATTTTCCTACTTAAGGAGGTTCACATAAGTGTAATAATATGAGAAATGACAACAACGTAAGCTTATCTTCAGCTTTGGTGTGATTAAGAAAACGTATAGTACATCGGGATGCAATTTTTAAATGGTTTAAATCGAGATTAAATTATTATCTTACAAATCGGAAAATTAGTCTGGCAAACACACTTGGAGGAAACTGCGAAGACAAGCGAAGATCATTTATGACGTTCATAGAGCTGGTGATACTCCTCAAAAATGCTGAGATGGGTCTACCAGGCGGTAGTACGGCACATGTAAGCTCATATAGCGAATAATATTTATTTCATAGTGAAATTTTAAAAAAGTTATCAGAATTATCATAAGAGTTTTATGATAATTATGAGTGAGAGAAATTTTTGAAGTCTCAAAGGACGGGACTATACCCAAAATGATCCAAAATAGTCGTAAACTGGTCCTGACCTAGGCCCGAAAAAGTCATAAACTGGGCTGAACTAAGCCCAAAGAATGAAAAATGTTTATCTTAGGTACTTTAATAATTAAACTGTACATTTTCAATTTTTTTTTTCTTTTTTGGGGGGAATTGATTAAACCAAGTTTTACGGAAAGTTTAGACTGAAAAGTAATTTTTCAGTTTTCCCAGGTCGGCGATTTTATACCGAAACCGAAGATTTCTACAAGCTCTTCAATCAATCTACATGGGTCCCGGGACAGTGTGATATTCTGGGAAAGGAGGAAGCGAAGGTGTGTGCTAGAAAGTGAGCCGAGATAGGATTGGATCATAAAACGTCCCCTGCGAGCAATTCCTGTCTTCAGAAGTTGATAAGGCGACCTGGGCAACCATCAACAGCTGGTGGAATAATTTGCGCACCTGACCGAAGAACAGGGAGTTCTCTATGTCTCTCAAAGCCAAACGTGAGCCTTCTCGCAGTTATGCTAACCGGACGCTGAACCACTCGAGATGGAGAATAGATAGAATCCGTCCAATAATTCCTATGCGAGTAACCTACCCTATGGTAAAAACGACACAAAAATGTCTGGTGGAGCATTTCTACGAGAGCCTAGGCAGCTTAGGGAAAACCAAATTGGAGTGTCAACTAAAATTCGCCAAAGAATCAGGATGGTTTAAATACATATAGCCTCTAGGTTTGAGGAAACCCTATACACATCGGAATGGGCCTTTCTGGCCTAGGAGTTGAGCAATAACAAACAAAAAAAGCCCCGAAATAGAACAAAAAAGGCATACACAAACCGCAAGCAATGAAGTCGCTTAAAACTATATGTAGGCTCAAAGAAAGTTGGCAACCAACAGCATCAGATACAACACCAACAGCAACAGTGACTATTCGAAAACTTATGCGTTCAAGTGCAGCAGTCAGCAAAAGATGAGCGAAATTAAGTTTTTATTTTCGCTTAATACTTTTAAAAACTTTTTTTCATGGCCCGCTGCTTTAGGTGCTATTCCTACTCTATCTCTCTCTGTCGCACTCTACCTTTGGTATAAGCAAACTCTTTCAAACAATCAAATGCAAACAAGAAACAAGAACGACTTATAGCACTTTTTGTTATGAGTACCAGCCAAGTGCATGGCTGCTTAATTCAATGCTTTTGCTGTTCAGTTGTGCGCCATTTGTGTGGGTTGAGCGAACAAATCGTAATAGAAATGCATACATACATAGTAAATATTTTAACAGCAAAAAATAACCACGCAAAAAAATAAAAAATAAAACAATATAAATAGCAAAAATAAAAGCGATAACCGCAAAGCATGAACTGGGTTAGCACGAAAAGCGCCGCTAAACTTACGGAAAGAGTGTTATTAATGAAAAGTGTTAGTTGGCCCACTTAACTCACGTCCTCAAAAGTTAGTGGCTGCAAGAATCCATATTATACCTACATAGGTACATACGTACTTATATATGTATTTATGTAAATTAAAAAGCGAATAATAGCTTTGTATATGTATGTATGTATATTAGGGGAAAAAAATAAACCCTTTGTGTTTTATTTTGAAATCGAAAAGTTTATACAGGTCGCCCAAAGCGCTCAAAGTTTTCCATGTATTTTATATGGGAAAAAACAACTTTTCCTAGAATTGGTATAGAGTTCTTGAAAATTAATTATTTTTCGATCGGAAAACTCGGTTTCTCTGCAGAAGACTCCCAATAATAATACCCAATTGTTTTTTTAACCATTTTTTCATAGTAACTATAATTTGTAGGTCCGCGAAAACGCAATGGGAGCCAATAAAAAATCGTTAATATTAAAAAAAGTTTAAATAAATAATTGGGTGTTACTATTTGAAAGTCTCCTGAAGAGAACCTGAGTTTTCCGATCGAAAAATATTGACTTTCCGGAGTTCCATACCATTTCTACAAAAATTTGTTTTTTTTTTTCATATAAATTACGTAGAAAACTTTGAGCGCTTTGAGCGACCTCTAAATATTATTTGATTTAAAGAAAAAAAGGGGTATACTTTTTTCGATATAGAACAATCCTAGCATTAAAATTCCGACTTTACTCTTTTTGAACCACCCTAATGGAATATATTATATATACGTATGTATGTACACGTGCAGCGCAGCGAAAATCGCGTAAAATAAAAATACAAAACTGAGAACAAACAATAAGCAATTAAAAAAGCACAAATAAATATTTTCTACAAAAGAACAAATAATAATAAAAATCCGCTTAGAAAGTTCTTCGAGTGGCTTATGCATTTGAGAATTTTATTTAGTGTTAAACGGTTTTTGAAAGTGGTTTGTCACTTGAGTTGATATCAAAGCAGAGTAAACAATAAATGAAAGTCTGGCACTTGATATGGAAATTTTAATCCTCCACTTCATTTAGGTCGTCGAAAAAAGTGTTAACCTGTTCCATGACAGTAGAGGACAGCAATAGCGAAGATACAGGTTTTTATCTTCTGCTTTGTCAAGCTCCCTTTAAAAGTTTCTCCCCCCATATAAGTCAATCTCCATATCCTTGTGACCAGGAACCCAAAAGAGGTTAACAGGCAAATTCCGGCAACATTCTTCAACTCACCACAGTCTTTGGAAAGACAAACATTTTCGTAATAAAACTGCCAATTCCGGCAGCTAACTAGAGAGCTCTTTTATGTATTGCGAAAGATTAATTGAAAGATATGCTAACTAAGGTGCCTAAGCGTTATTCTAATTGTCTTTTAGAAATAAATTTTCTAAAAATTGAATTACATACAAAAAATATAAAATTATTTTTAAAACAATAATAACAAAAATATTAAAAGAAAATTAAATTAAAAAAAGGAAAATAATAATAATTAAATAAGGAAAAAAATTATTAATAAACGAAAAAAAAAATATTTAAAAAGAAAGAAAAATTAAATGCAATAAATAAAAAAAATTTAAGCAATAAAATCCAAAAAAAAAAATATATTTAAAAAGAGTAAAATGAAATAAAATTAAAAACACGTCCATACAGTTGTCCATAAAATAATAGGAGTGCGATATTTTGACCCGTTTTGGCTATTTGTCTTTTGTTTATTTATTTTTTGTATTTTTTTTTTTATAAAAGTCTAGCTGGTGATGCTCGAAAGAAAGTCAAAATTCAGAATACAAGACTGCCCCAGGGGTCCTGGCTTCCACTGAGATGTAACTTCTGCACGAAGAGAAGAAAGCCCTGGCAAATGCTGTTTCACTAGATCCAATCTTGATTTGGCGACAAACCGATGACAACTTCAGTTCTAAGCAATTCGCGTCAAAACCAAAATCTTATAAGGGATCATGGAATTCGTTTCAAAATACAGAAGCACCAACAACAACAACAGCAGAGAGATATTTATAGCTAACGCGACGAACTACCAATGCAGGCTGAGGTGGGCGTGTTGAAAAACTCAAGAAGTACAAAAACAAATATGCGAACACACATCCTTATATGTATACACACATACATCTCTTATAAATGCATACACAAATCGCACACAACGCTTAAGTTTTTAAACCGTTTTTTTTTTTCAACTGAAAGCGAAACGGAATTAAGGATTGAAACGATACGAGTGGTAATACTTTTAGAGCGCACAAAACAAAACTACAATTTCAACTTGAGAAAATTAAAATAAATAGTAAAAAAATAATAAAGCAAAAGATACAAACGGAAAGGAATACCGAAAAGAAGCAACTAGATCACAATTACGGTAATGAGCACCAAAACCCACATAAAACTGCTCAGCTGGGAAAATTGGCAAAAAAAGCCAGGATTCTAAATGAATGTTAGTTAAGGTGAAAGAAGCAGGAAGAGGAGCAGAAAAAGGAGCAAGAATAGGAGCATATTAAGCGAATACCAGCAGCTACTAAATTGGGAAAGTCGAAAACGACGCTAACGCATAAAAACAAAAAAAAATTTAACTATTAAACTATAAACAAGTTTCGTTGCATTTCATCATTTGGCAGCGTCAATAAACTTTTTAGCTCGCATTTACCCCGTTTCACTACAAAAAAAAAACAAATAAGCAACAGCAATGAGGCTTATATTTAAGATCAACGCAAGCAGAGTGACAGCGCTAGCATCCAACTTGTTGAGAGGGTCAGAATAGTAACGTTGCAAGTGGCAGATGAAAAGTTGAAGACGCGGGTCCTTATAAACAAAAGGTAGGTAAGACACTACAAAGCGCTTGAAGCATGACATGATAACTAGAATCGCTTTGAATTAGGGAGGCCATCACTAAGTACCGACTCAGCTAGGAACCTTATATACATAAAATTCTATAAGCTTCACTAAAAAATATCGATTTTTCCACTGTATTGATTTTTTAATATTTATCGTGGTACTGGCATTCTTTTTTGGTATCGATTTTTCCAAAAAAAAAAATATCGATATAATTGGGTAACTACATTATTGCAGATAATATTATCGTCATAGTTTTCAGGAATTTATCGACATTGAAAAATATATCGAACAAATTAATTTTTTATATCGATATCGACATTCGAATTGTTATCGATATTATTATTCGAATTGATATCGATATTATTATTAATCGAATTGATATCGATATTATTATTTTCGAATTGTTGTAGATATTATCACCGTCATATTCTACTCGTCATCTGAAAAAATTTTCCTCACTTCAGATTACACTGTGCAGCAAGAAAAATCAGCCTCAATAATTCCAACGCGGAATGAAAGTAGACCACTGGATAAACAAAACAGCCAAAGGATTTTGCAAAGTTAGTTCGAATTTCCTTTCTATGGCCTCTTGAAGTTGAGATATTTTTGACCTTTTTTTTCAATATTAGTGAGAATAAAAATATTTAGGCAAAAATGCATTACTTGGGCGGGCCTTAGAAAAAAAACCTAAAAACCGTTAAAATATGGGAATTTCAGAAAACCAAAACTTTTTTGGCGGTCGGACCTATGGGACCCCATATGGGAGCTTAAAAGGCCCATTTACAAAAAAAATTAATAAAAAATCGATAACTCGATAACTAAGACAGTTATCGGAAAAAAATATATAATTTTTTCGTCTTATTTTTAGAAGATTTACAAATAAAACTCATCAAATAGAGACTTATTCTAAGTCATTCTCGAGCCACTACATCTCAACTTCAAGAGGCCATAGAAAGGAAATTCGAAGTAACTTTGCAAAACCCTTTGGCATTTTTGTTTATCCAGTGGTCTACTTTCATTCCACGTTGGAATTATTGAGGCTGACGGCGATGTGTCAAAATTTGTCTCACAGTGTTATTAGAATTATTTTTCTTGATGTATTTTGGAAAGAATTTCCTTTAACACCCTGGGCAAATTCGGCGCCGTCTCATCTTCTTAATTATTATTGTTTTTTCTGTGTTGGGATAATTTATCGATATCCACACATTTATCGACATCACTATCGATATGTTTATCAAATTTGTTATCAATATCGATATTATTGTTCGCACGTTCTACTTATTCCAAAACTGCAAAAACTAACTTATATAAAATATTCTTAATAATCTTCTCTTTAATGTATTCTGGGACAGATTTTATTCTTCACCTTTGAAATTTGGCCTGGTCTATCTTTAAAGTTTCTTTTGCTCTGAACGATTTTTCAATGATTTATCGATATTCACACATTAACCGATGTAATTATTGATAAATTCATCGAGTTTGCTACAGATATTGAACCATCGTTAGTCTCGCTTACGTTCCGTTCGATTTTTAAGTAAATTATTGATATCGACACATTTACCGATATGCATACATAACTATCGATAAATTCATCAAACTTATTTTCGATGTCAATATTAATATTTTTCAAGAGCTATTCGTAAATTAGCATTGCACCATCTGCGAATTTTTTCAAAACAAAAAAGAAACAAATTTACGTCATGGACACATTTATCGGCATATTCATCAAACTGGTTGTCGATGTCATTCATTATTATTAGCTATATTATTACAGGTTCGTTCTGTTCAAAACAAAACAAGACACTGGTTTGTCTCTTAACCAAATTTTAGCAGGAAGGACGGAAATTTGTTCCAAAATAAAAAGTTACTTGATCTTTCAACCCTGGTGGAAAAATACATCAACACAAAAAATTCTTTTTATGTGGCTCTAAAATTGTTTATCGATAATTGCCTCTCTTCTGAATTTCTGTGATTTTCTAAAGATTTTATGAATTAGCTATAAGTATCCTAAAGGGAAACTGCTCGTCTCGGATTTGAACTGTGAAATAGCCAAGAATAACTATGTTTAAAGATGTGCCTGCTTCAACGTTTACATTCGATATGTCGGTCTCTTATTTATCGGGATGACGCAGCTCTTCCAAAATTTAAATTAAGACGCCGCATGTCATGTGGACTTTCTTATCAGTAAAGACTTGGGGCTATTTTCTCAAGTAGGTTTTAGAATTTATCTGCCTTTTAAAGACAAATTTTTTTCTGAAAAAATTTGTTTGAAAGGCAGATAAATTTAAAAACCTACTTGAGAAAATGACCCTTTAACTTTTAAATATTATTGATATTTTTAAAATATATTGCGCTAAAGAAAATAATAAAAATAATGATCTCAATTACATTTTACAAACCACGCTAAATAACGGGAAAAATAACAGTTTTATAAAATTTGCCGGTATAAAAGTTTTCAGAATTTGGCTGAAATGAGTGAATACTAAGGAGGCTTTGGAGGGACAAAGGCTATCTTAGCATGCCATCGATAAGAGCTGAGTAAAACCGCCAAAAGATAATGAAGTGGCTGAGAATTAAAAAAATTATATATATATATATATATACATTAAGCGGTATTTTCTGCAAAGAAATTATATATGCAAATCTAAGCATTGCATTTTCTAAACTTGTTCTGCCAAAAAGACACAAAACAGCAACAAAGTAACTTTCACTAACAAACTGCTAACTAAATTTTTTAAGTGTTCCCTTTTGCGAGTATTTATGAACTCTTCTTTTATTTCGAGTTTTTTTCGAAAAATTAAAACCGCAACTGCCACCAAACCATTCATGCGTAGCAATAGCGAACAACTTTTTCTTGCTACTCTTGAGGGAGAGAGAGAGCGAAGCAATAAAAACTGAAAATCTAATAAAAGGCCAACAAACTAACGGAAGAGGCAACGGAAAAAAATGGTTAACGCTGAGTATGCCATGCCGGAAGGAAGGGGTTAAAGCAAATAAAATGTTAAAAAACTATTGCAGGCAAAAATTGTTAAACTAAAACTTGTGAAAAATAAACAAACAGAAACAACAACAAAATTCGCAAAACAAAGTAGCGAAAACTTTTGTGAACTGTGTCGATTTCATTGTGGCAGAAAGAAAGTTTGCGCAAACGCACATTACATGGGTACATCTGTATGTATGCACAAACAAAAGGAATAACAAACTGACAGACATTCATGGTTACAAATTGAATATTAAAAAAGAAAGAAATCTTTGTTAATTTGCGTTTTTCGATAGCAATTAAGTCTGCGTAACGGATAGGTGGCATAATGTGACGCCTCGACGCCTAACGTTGGCCCAATAAAAATTGATTTGTGCAAATTTGTTGGAAACATTTAAATATTTTAATCAATTTTATGAAGAATTTATCGAAAAAAAATCTATATGTGAGCAAACAAGATGGGACTGGGGGTAAAACCTGAAAACGAAAGACTAAGTAATATTCTCAAAGAAAGACAAGATACCGTCTTCGGTTCGCCATAAACTAGGCAAAATAACACTTACTCCTAAATGATCCACGAAATACCCAGAAGAAAAGATTAAGAAAGCTTCCAGTGCCTTATGCGCGTGCAAGAACTGTCTCGGTAAGATATGGTACCATCTATCCCGTTGGGTCTACTCAGCTGTAGTATGGCCTATAATGGTTTCTTTTATGCTGCCAAGAAGTTGGAGACTGTACAAAGACTAGGCAGCTTATGTACAACAGAAGCACTGTATCCAGTTGACTTAATGTGATAGGAAAGAACATTGCCGAAAAGCCAGCGCCCAGCTTTGAAGTTACTGGACCGTTGACTCAGCGGCCATATAATGCGAGGATTGAAAGCCTGGTCAGGATAACTCATTCCTTAAACCAGAAACTAAGACGAATAGCCCAATGGGCCAGGGAAGGAACATTGACCAGCAGGCTACTAAGGGAATTCAGGGGATTCCAAGTCGCAATAAGAACCTTCGAAATGCAATCAAGAAAATCAAGACAAGGAACTAATCAGGGACATCGATGAAAACCCGCGAGGCTTAGATATAAGGTAGTTATCAAGAAACTGAGCAACCAACCAAACGGCATACTTGATGCTGAGACTACTCTAGGGATCGTGAACGAACGTTTCCCCTTAGGAACCGGGAAAGCTCCCGGACCTGACGGCATACCAACGGAAGCCCTCAAATTAGCAGCCAAAATCTGCCCAGAAGCAATGCAAGCAATTTATAACTCCTGCCTGAAATTCGGAGCATTCTTCCAGCAATGGAAAAGAGCGCGCCTCGACTTGATAAGCAGGAGGAACCCCATGAATCATAAATGCAATCACCATTCCAGCAACGACACGCTACTAGTGACACTGGAAGGGAGGAATATATTTAATTTGGTACGATGGAGCGACATACTGGCGGCTCTCAGACACAGATTCAACATGCCAGCTTATTTGTCAGAGAGTTACTAGAGTGACCGCACACTCGAGTTTGGAATCCAGCAGGGACTAGGATCGATCGAAATAACCTCGTGAGCCGCGCGACCATGAGCTCGGTCCGGACCTGTGGAACATTCAGTACGACAGCCTACTAAGATTGGAAATACCACAAGATGTTGAACTTGTATGCTGTGCCGATGATGTAGCAGTAAAAGCAGCAGCTCGCGATCTCGCAACGGCTCAGTGGAAGCTAAATCAGGCTATGTGAAGAATTAGAACTTGAATGTAGGGCCACAGCCTCACATTAGCTTACTGGAAAATGGGGATGGTTTTGCTGACTAGGAGTAAGAAGAATCGTCCCAATATTCGTCGAACAAGACGAAATCTCGACCTCACTATCGTCAAATACTTCGGGCTTATGTGCGCACATTCTGGGGCCACATCCAGAGTGTGTCGAAAAGAGCGTCGAAAAAGCCAGCAGTGTATAACTGATGAGCCGACTAATGGCAAACCAAAATGGACGCAAACCATGTTTACGCTGCCTTTTGATGAAGACAACGGAGTCAATTTTGCTACACGGAGCAGGAAAGTATGGCCTGGAGCTTTAGCGATTCATTCAACAACAACAAGGAGCATATCGCACCGTATCGGAGGCAGCGGTGCTCGTACTTTTTAGATAAAGAGATATGGCAGGCAAAATAACGAATTGGGAAAACGCAGGCAGCAAAGGTTGCCAAAAGAAGATTTCTGAGCAGATGGCAACAAAAATTGCAGAATGCACGGGGAGTTGGACAGCGAAACTAGTTCCGCATCTGGACTGCTGGCTAGGCCGCTCACACGGAGATGTGGGTTATTTCCTCACTCAGTTCTCGACCGTCCACGGATACTTTAGAGCGTACCTGCACAAAATGGGAGGTGGCGAGGACACACTGCGTGTACTGTTTACAGAGCATCCACTATTTTTCTGCGAGCGCTGGGATGCCAAAAAGCGGCGATTGGAGAGAAAACCCGGCCCGATTACAACCGAAATGATCGTCTCTAAAATGCTGACTGATCAAAAATCATGGTCGCGACTTTCACCGAGATCACACAAAAAAGTGATCTGGACAATTAAAAGATTGAAAGCAGAGGGGACCAAAACGTGGCTGCTAAGGTAGAAAGCGAGACTCGCAATTAGGAAAAGAGAAGACGAGCCAATAGCTTGATGCTGACTTCAAATGTGGCGGCCCTCCACGCAGGGCGAGTTTAATCTGACCTAGCATGGGTGCATCTTGGATTCCCCATTCCGAAGTAAAGCCAAAGTGATTCCAGGGTAGGGGAATATCCAGGGTAGTGGAAAGGTGTTTTCGATTTTTGTATTTTTTTCTCAAAGAGTACCATACACCACACACCGCATTTTCATTCAAACAGAATATGGGAAAACACAAAACTATCTATCACCTTTGACAACAACACCTCAAAAAAGGTTTGCTAAAAAACGCCAAAGCGAAAGCTAAAACAAATAAGATCAAAAATTCAAAAGACCAAAGCAAACTGAAAGAATAACGAAAATACACAATAACGCAAATGAAAACACAAAAATACGCAAGAAAAACAAAAGGATATCAAAAACCAAAAATATCGCCAAAACAACGAAGGACTGCAATACTAAAATACAAAGTAGAAGAGAAACGCACACCAGTAGATATATACATACATACATACATATGTACAAATGTCTAAAGATGGGCTACAAAAATACGATATAAAACTGGCGCCGTTGTTCATTGCGTAGACTGAAAGCGTGTATGTAGTAGTTTATGGAAATTAAGCGAGTGAAATGAAATGAAACAAAGTGAAACTGCATGTAAAAAATAGTGTTTTGATCTAAAAAAAAAAGAAAAAATGGTGCAACTGAGATTGCAATAGCATTAACGGGACTCGAGAACACAATAAAGAACTACTTCATAGGTCTTAAAATGACACTGAAAAATCATAACTTTTTGGGCGATAAAAAATCATAAGTACGGGGGAATTATTTTGAAATTATTCACTGCAGTAAACTCTTAGCATTACGCTTCTTACTGCTTCCATATTACAGCTCAATAAACTGTAAAGGTTGGCAGGTCTGACCGACACTGTACCAATGGGAGAACTTGCCCAACTTGTGGCTCTGGAGTCGCTGCTAGAACCGACTGCCATCATACATATTTTTTACAATTGCCTAGATGGTCGTCTTTTAAAATTCTAGGAACTGAATTTAAAATCGGTACGGTTTTGGAAATATTTTGATAGATGTTTAATCAGAAAATTCAGCATATTGTATTGAAATGGCTTATATAATATTATTATTATTTTTTTTTTTTAACTCAAAAAATCATGCAGAAGGAGAAATGCTGCGAACATAAAGAGTAGTGATGCATAGAACTGATGAACCGTAACCGAAGAACCGGGTTTTTAGAGAACCGACCGGCCCGGTTCTTACAAGAACCGAAAAACGATTCTGGAAGTTTGGTTCTTGATTCTAAAAGAACCGAAAAATAGTTCCGCAAGAACCAAAACTCGTTTCTAATAGACCCAAAACACGGTTCCGCAAGAAGCGAAACTCGAGTCCAAAACACACGAAAAATGGTTCCAGAATATCCACAAAATGTTGTCAGAACAACCGAAAAAATAAATAAAAAGTGCTGAAAACCCATTCCAAAAGAACCGAAAACGGATCCTACAGAACCGAAAATCGGTCACGCAGCGGACATTGCACCAGTGGGCAAAGAATTTATTGTTTTGGCATAAAGTATAAATATAAGGATATGACCCCCAAATTCGGTTTATATATGTATTGTAGAGTTCTGAGTTGACCTACCAAACCTTTTTTCTTCGCATTTAATGTTGGTGGTAGTTTTCGGCCTGATCTGTGACGCAGTCAAATCGCTGCCAGCTGGTTAAGCTATTTCTATAGGGCCTATTTTCATTACTTTTTTGAGAACCAAAACCAGTCCGAATCCCCGGCTTGACAAAACCGGTTCCTTAAATACTAGGAACCGCACATCACTAATAAGGAGTAAACCAACATACTCTTGTTACTCGGACTACCATTGGCGGTACTGTTTTTTTTTGTTTTTTTGTAGCTTTATTAAAAAAAAAATAGTTTAATAATTATTTTTTGAATTTTATTTATGGCTCAAAAAATATTAGTTATTTTTTTGCTTTCACTTACTGCATGTAAAATAATCTTTATTTTCCGAGTTTATAAATATTTTTTAATAAATCTTATTCGAATGCGTGCATAGAAAATGGACGGTTTAACGCCACTGGGCGGGTGGAATTAAAACAGAGAGATAAGGGCAAAATAAGGGAAACAACAAAGACACATACACTAACACACAAACAGATCGGGGCAAGGTTAAAGCTTAAGGTAATACAATGGTGGTAATGGTAATGTAAAGGTAATTGTAATGGTAATAGTTATGATAATTGTATTGCTTCTGGTAATGGTAATAGTAATGGTAAAGGTGTGCTTAGTGTTATGGTTATGGTAATGTTAATTGTAATTGTAATTGTAATGGCAGTCGACGTTTTCGTGTTCGCCTTCGTATCTAACTTCGATTTCGTATTCTCATTTGCATTCGTGTTCGTATTTGTCTTGGTTTTTTCATGCGTCTTCATGTCCTCTTATTCGTACTCGTTTTTGCATCCGTTTTCGTTCGCGCTCATATTTGTCCTCGTCTTCAACTTCTTAATTGTCCTCTTTTTCGTATTCGTCTCGGCCTTGCTTTTGGTATTCGTCTTGGTATTCCTCTTCGCATTCGTTTTCGTTTTCGTCTTCGTGTTCGTATCGTACGTCTTTGTCACCATATTTATATTCTTCTTCGTATTTATCTTCGTCTTCGTGCTCATATTCGTTTTCGTGGAGGACTTCTTCTTATTCGTCTTCAACCCCGCGGCCGTATTCGTCTTCGTCTTCATACAGCCCCTTAAGGAAACACAAGAATCTACTTTTGCTTTCTCAGCAAAAAATAAAACACACAAATTAGGTTTTACTTCCTAAGCAAAAAAAAACTTAAAAAAATAAAATTAAAAACAAAAATACTTTTATTTAGTAAGCAAAAAAAATCGAGAAATAAATAAAACCATTAAAAATACATTTTTTTAATTAAAATGGATGAGTGACTGTTGCTTTAATAACTTTTATATAAAATATTCAATCTTTTCGTCAGAAATATATAATTATTTAGCAAATCGTACCGATTTCAAATCATACGAATTCACGGAACATGCCCGTTAATTTTGCCTTTTTAGCTAATACATATCTACACATACATATTTACTTTTCAAATTTCGCCAGCATTTGAATAATTCTTTTGTGCATAATCCGTGAACTAACACCAAAATCTGGTTGTCTATACCAGCTAGCTTAAATAGATGGGCTGCAAATGTTGGGAGTAGCCATCGGCAAGCGGCGTTAAAATGCAACATGTCAAGGACATTTGTTGAAAGTCAAAAGTTGGTCATGCCATGCACACATACACTACACTGTCTCACAAACACATAAGACATTTAGGTTGGGTACGTGTGAACGAGCAGAACAACGCTGGCAGGCAGTAGGCAAGCAAACGAAATTTGGCACATTTGTATGAATTTTGGCAAGTACTTTAGATTCATTGCACACTATGCACTAGGCACTATGCTAAGTGCCTGTTTGTATGTATGTATGCATGTATGTATATATGTATGAATATATAAAATGAAAACTATAAATGCCATCGTCGTCGGCCATCGTCAATCCTTTCGTGGTAGTGGTACCAAAAGGCTTTGAAATCAAATTTTTGGGGGCAGTGAGAAGTGGCAGTAAAAGCAAAATCGTATTCCAGCCAGCAGCATAGAAACAACAGGCGGGTTTAAACGCTTGCAAGTGCGTTTGAAGACTTTGAAGACCGCTGTAGATGCCTACATACGTATAAATGAATAATGCCAAGAAAAAAAATAGCACAAAGTTCGACATGCGCTCAAAGCGCTGCTTTGCTTTTAAGTATTTGAACTCAAAATATATTCAAAGAAAAAAATTTAAATCGGTCATATATACGAAGAGTTTAAAGCCTATATTAAAACGTATTGCATTAATTTTTTAAACATGCATTACTTGACCCTAAGTAAACTTACAACCAAAGGGGGCACACTAGGTGTTTTATATAAACTACGCGTACATTTGTATGTGTAGGTATATAAATAATGCATTAATGCAACGATAAAAGGAATTTTAAATTTCACCTCAAAAATGTCATCAATTCCATCGTTTCTTTTACATACAAACATATGTGCATATGTGTGTATATATACTACAATCATATATGTATGTATGTAACGCAAAACCATTGCTAAACGAATGCAAAAACGAAAAGCAAAAACAAACAATAAAACAACATCGAAAGTTTGTTTCACAATTTTCCGAATTTTTCAAGTTTATTTTTTGAATACACACCTCAAAAACTATTTTAGTTATAAAAAAATATAAAAAAATGTATTTAAAAGATTTCCAAAAAAAAAAGATTTAAAAATCGTAAAAGCAAAAACATTTTTTTCAAGACCACTAACTGAGCTTAAAAGCTCCTGAAATGATCAAGCTGTTTTTTAAAGTTTGAAACAATTTTTAACAATTTAAATTAAAAAATATTTAACATAACTTTATTCCGGGTTTGCAAAAAAACATTCAAATTTCAAACAATTATATCTTTAAAAAAAACACCTTAAAATTTTCTGGATCTTTTAAGACCATAGTGCGGCAAAAAAATTACCAAAAAATAAACGCTTTTAAAAAATCGGAAAATAAAAAACACATAATTTTGAAAATCGTAAGAGCAAAGAGAAATTTTTGGCAGCATTTTTTTAAAAACCTCTAACTTCTTAGCTTAAAAGATTCTAAAATTTTCAAGGTATTTTTTAATGATGATAATTTTTAACTTTGAAAAAAATTTAAAATTAATTTTAATTATGTAAACATTTTTTAACATAATTTTATTTCGAGTTTGCAAAATAAAAACTTCCAATTTTAAAAAATTCGATCTTAAAAAAACAAAAACACCTTAAAAATTTCAGGATCTTCTAAGGGTTGGTGCGGTATTAAATAAAAAATAAATAAAATTACCTAAAAATTTTATAAGTTTTTGCTTTTACGCTTTTTATTTTTTCAAATTCTGTAAAAATTTTTATTTTAAATTTTTACTACGGACAAAATACTTTTGTATGCGCTGATGTCGCACCTAAGAAAAAAATCAAAAAATGTCGACTGAAGGTGGTTATGAAAATAAAATTCGTTTCGAAATGAAATTGAAACCGCAAAGCGCACGAAGGAAGCCCAAAAGATATTATAGACGTAAGTAGATCCTTGCCAAATGTAAAAGGAGCTTGCAGAAACGTTGAGAATTTCACAAGCTTCTCATAAGACTCAATACAAGTTCATCTGAGGCGCTTTGCTAGATAATCGAGATAAGAGTGGATCCAGGGTAATTACCAACGCGACAGGTTGTTATGGTTAAGGGTACATTTCTAAGCACCCTTTGTGATCTGACCCAAGTTTATCTAAACCTATCAACCAATTAGACGGATGAGTTGAAGTTTAATGGAAGTATTCGTGATGCGATCTTCTGACATGAGTACTTCATCACTGATCTAACTTTCAATCGCTCGGAGAAAAATCCGCGCAGTTTTACTTTATTTGGGCCCTATTTTCACGAGTATATCGATTTTTCTGTGTGCAAAATTTACAGTCGTACGGTGTAATGCAGCTCCTGCTCATATCCCTACCCACAAGCTTTTGTGGCGCAACATCATACCAATCAAGCGCCCAACATGTCTGTTAACATCAATCCAATGTGGCCGGCCTGACAGCGCTGTCAATAAATATCTACGTTAACATGGCTATTGTGCTTTTATTGCTTGCAGAGTTTGTGTTGGCATGCTACAGATACTCGACTTTTTTCAACGAATTCAACTCATTGCCACTGTGAAACCATACTAGAAGCTATTAAAGTCCAATGAGTTATTCTGTTCAACGCGTTTTTAAACCTATTTGCTGGCTAGCTATGCCCCGCTGCCTATTATGGCCGCACATATTGGTGATGCATTTAAGCACACAGCGATTGATGATGCTTGGCTTGGAGTACACAGATACAAATGACAAAATGAATTAAACGCCATTGCAAGAGCGACGATCACAAACAATTTCAACAAATGTGATGGACAGTAGTACCCCCAAAGGGAATACTTAAGTCACCGTAAAGGATGGCATGCAAGCAAAAAGCGTGAAATTCAACTAATAGGGTGTATTAGCGTAGCCAACTGGATATCTAACAGATAGTCAATAGTTTATTTTAGATTATATTCAATGATGTCATACACATTAAAGGGAAGGCAAACAAGTGGGAGGAACTAGTACTTTTAACTAACAGTTGAATGGGGAAGAATTATTTATGAGGTTGCAAAATTAAAAAAAAGCGAAGCTTATTAGTTTTTAGTCATTTTTTTTTTTCAAATCTTGTCTTACCACAAAGCAGACTGGGACTGGCCTCATGCAAATTGAATCTGAGCTTGAGCTTCCAAAGGAAATTGCTCATACGCACTGTAGTCCACAAAATGCCAGGTCGGGTGAATTTCTTTGGGTTATAAACAGTGATCGGATTTCTACCACATTGTGCTAGATCTGCCACTTTTTTGGGCATCTACCACATCTACCACACAAGGTCTGAAATCTACCACATATTCGTGTTTTTGAGAAGTTTTATTTTTGCTCGACATAATTTTCTTAACTGTAAGAGCAAAAATTGTCCAACACTAAACACTAACAACAGGCAGAATGGGAGGATAAAATAAAACGTAAAATAGTAAATTTTCTCAATATTTAATTTTTCGACATCAAACGTGGTTTTATTATGTTAAATTGCAAAATATATGATTTATAAGAAAGAATTAATAGCGAAAATGTTAAGAAATGGCGATTTTTGTGAAAGTATTAGCGAAGTTCAGTGCATCTAAAGTTTCTAAAGCGTTGTTTACTTATGCTTGAGAATTGTCAAAATCGGCAAATCCCAAGTAGCGATTTCTGGAACGTGCCATATTTGTTCGCTACATCGTGATGTGGTAAAAAAAGCTGGCAGCACTACGAAAGGTTGCAGAAATCTTTCAAAATATGTACGAAAAATATCTTGATATAGAAGGAACTGTTTTACATTGCCAAGGAAAAAAATTGTCAAAACTCAACGCTATTTTTAGCAACTTCAATCTTGCAATTTATTATACTAAAATTAATTTTTTTTTAGATTCTAATTAAAAAGTTTGCAATTTAGGTGAAACCTCGCAGAAATTTTTAAATTTGTACAAAGTTTGATCAAAGAGATGAGATCTACCACATTTTTTTGAAATCTACCACATTTTTTTCCAGATTCTACCACACAAATTTTTTTTCAAGTCCGATCACTGGTTATAAATGGTTGTCCTAGAGTGGGTCCAGAGAAAATTGGCCTGACGCTCTGCGTAAATAAGACGAAAATATCAACTAAATCTAAGGGATGCCGAACATTGAGGAGCAAGCAAAGAAGGCATCAATGGCCCTCTAGGCAGCCAAAGCAAGCAAAGCATGGGTATTAAAGCCAAAGTTATAATCCGATCTAAAATTTCATAGGGACCGCTGCACAGTGGGACGAATCTAAAATCTAGAACGACAAAAATGGAAATTGTTTTTTTTTTTCTAAGTACTCAATATTGCACTTTATACATACGTATGTTCTACATAACCATCGGTAACCAGCATAAATCAAATTAGTATGGAACACTCTTTCCGATAAAAAAAAGAATTGTCCAAAACGGGTCAGAGTTATCCGGTAACATAAATAAAAAAAATAACGATGAGTTGATTTGATATTGCTCCTTTTTTTAATTCGATCAAAAATTTGTTTTTTTGTTATTTATTGGTCTAATAAATCAAATTAAAAAAATTGTAGAGCTTGAGGCCGTTTTTGTGAAAAAGCAACAACAGTTTATAAGGCGAACTTAGCGCAGTGAGTAGACCACTGCCTTTGTAAGCGGGAGTCCCTGGTTGGAATCCCAGTCAACTCTGATGAGGAAATGTGGAGATCTCCGAAATAGCAGCTATAACTTCTAAGGTTTGGGCACGATGAAATTAATGCACAAAATAATACCAATTACTTTTAAAGTAATTGATGAATTAAAAAGAAAAACACATTTTGTTAACAGAAATCCTATTTATGTTTTCATTTATTACAAATAATTTGCACATTAGTGGTTTTTATAAACAATTATAACTTTTTCCGAAATACGTCAAATTACGCTTTTTATGGTGTATTTAGTATAGTTTTTTTGTTGGAAAAAATATTTTTTTTTACATTTTTTGGTTTAGATTTGCTTTTTTCAGTTTGGTTTTGCTTTAAGAAATCGAACAATTTCTTCACGCACTTTTATTTCTTTACTCATTTTGAAACCAAAACATATCAGATGATCCTAAAGCTTTGCATGATAATTTTTGTATATTTATGAACGGTATCTTGATTTGATAAAAAATAAAATAAAATTTTGCATTTGAAAAGTTTTACAAGTAAAAATGCGTGCACTAATTTCGTCGTTAATGTTTTTTCCACAATAATTTTTCCTAAAAAAAAAGCCTCAAATTGTTAACGTTGATAAAAAAATTTTCAATCTTTCATAACACGTTTCCTATAAATTATAATATATATTATATAATATTAAATAGATAATTTGTTTTCTTAGCTTTATGCTTAACCCACTAACGCCCATGCTTACTTGGGCAAACGGCGATATCAAAAAAGTCATTGCTGGAAAGGGAACAGTGGAACAAATACTGATTTTTCACGTTGAAAAACAAATTTAATACTTTCTTTAAATTATTTGCTATAAACAAGTAGTGAAATACTAAAAATTGTCAAAATGTGTGTAATACGTTTCTGCGCTATTTTGAAAATTTCTAATTAAATTCGCAATCAGTGACCCCGAAAACCACTGTTACCAATCCGTGATTTTTTTTTTAATTCCCTGAATACCAAATTTTATAAAAACTCGTAATTTTTTTAAGTTTTCAGCAATTTAAAATTTTTGAAAACTAATATTGAAATCGTGATCATTGACCCCGAAAATCCCTTAATACAAAATTTTCTAACAATCCACATTTTTTTTTTTCAAAGTCGTGCCCCATATTGAATTGGCAATTTTGAATTTTGAAAATCTAATCAAAATGTGTGAAATACGGACTTTCATGACTTTTGTTAGATAGTGAACTGTACTTAACTTATTTTAAGTTTTCTTGATATATCGCGCCACACTCTGCAACACCTTCCATCTCAAAGTAATGCATAGATACTTTCGCACACACTTACATACATATTTTGCTCCCACGATTAATGTTTTGCAAATGCTGAGTACGCCATGGCGTATGAATTTGCTTAGACTGCAATTTTACAGTTTTGCAATTTTGCAAAAATATTCAACTTCAAAGCAGGAATAAAAACTAAAAATAATTCTTGCAAAAATTAATGAATTGCAATTGAGTAACTTAAGCGTGAATCGATATTACTTAGTTCATATCGCAATAACGCTGATGCATCTAAAGTAAATAAGCAATATGAATTCTCATTTAGCTGCAATTACTGTTATATGTATGTATGTATGTATCTGGAAAAAGCGTAAGCAATACTTAATCATGCAGCAATAATTTACTTTTAAGCTTAACAAGGGAACGCTTGTGCAGTTTATTAAGCTGTTTGCGAAAATTGGTATACGAAATTCAGAAGACCTGTAAAACAAACTCAAAAACAAGGATGCATTTTTATGATGTACATACATACATATGCACATAGCTTTGAAAGAGCTTTAATCCAAATAACTGCTCAAGCAACGTTATTTATGCTTATAAAGAGTTCAAATTACAACAAGTCATAATAATAATGAAAATTATGCTCAGCGTAGCACACAGCTCGGATAACATTTACACAGCTCCTGCTCCTTTAAACTGTGTGTGGCGCCATTTTTCCGTATGTAATCCGGTAGCATATTTTTCATTGCTAGATACGCTTGTAGATGCAAAATTACATACAACTGCGTTCAGCTAATTAGAAACGAAATTCAAAATGTTATTGTTTGCAAAATATGTTTATTTTTTTATTTTGAATAATTTTAATTTAAAATATAATTCAATCTGTAACAGAAACCACAATAAGAAAGGTTTAAAAGCTTGCAAAAATTGCAAAAAAAATTAATCAAACTTCAAAAAATTGTCACCAAAATTTCCAAATTTTTTATCAGTTGATTTTTTAGATTTTTTTTTTTGTAGAGGATGTTGCGATTTTATTTATTTTTATTTTTTTCATATAAAAGAAAAAATTGATCATGTGTTATATGGAAGAAAATGCATCACTCTCCACAAAAAAAAAAAAATCGAAAAACACAACGGTAATTTTTAACGACGTGAGTCTTGCACTTTCTTAGACTACAAATGACTGGGCTACACTACTGCATACCCGAAAATTTTTTAAATATGTACTCTGATTAAAAATTTGTAAATTTTGATGCAAATTTTTTGAAGTTTGATTAATTTTTTTGCAAATTTTCGCAAGCTTTGAAACCTTATTATTGTGGTTTCTGTTACAGATTGAATTATATTTTAAACGCAAATTATTAAAAAAAAAATAAATAAAATAAACATAATTTGCAAACAATATCATTTTGAATTTCGTTTCTAATTAGTTGAACGCAGGTGTAAGTATGAATATATATGTAAACATGTATGAAAGTGTACGTTCAGTACTGTTAGTACGACAAACAACATCTCTTATTATTAAATTGTCAGCAATGTTTGTATGTACTCCAATCCAAACATATGAGAGCATTCTACGAGCGCTGAGGTCGAGTTGGTGGGGCAGCATGAGATTTTCTTGCAATAACATGCGACTTGATTACAATCTTAAAACAAGCAACTGCATCGTAATGCAAATAAGGAACAACCATTGTTATGTATGTAAAATAGTTCAATTTCTTACATGAAAAAGAGAGCGAAATGACAGGAAATAAAGCCTAATAAAAATAAAAAAAATATATTTAAAAAAAAAAATATTCTGCATACTTTACTATTACCAATAAAGTTATCGATTATAATCGATGTATAAATAAATAATTATTTATAGACTTATCTTCGATATAACTTCTCAACATAGTTATCGAAAGGTAAGTTTATTTATTTTACAACAACTATCAGTATTGCTAGTAGAAAAGTACATTTAACGATATTCTATTGATGCTATTGTTGATGTAACTTATTTTTTTTTTTTTTTGGGACCGTAACGATTTGATCCTTATAATAAACATCACAATTTAACCGTTAAAATTGGGTTTCTACTATATTATTAAATTTTTATCTTTTGTTCAAAAATAATCGTTTTTTTTTTATTTTGATTTTTTTTTATCAATTTTTTAACCTTATTTTTGATTTTAACTTTTTTGATCATAATATTACCGTTATTTTCAGATTTAAATTTTTAGATCATAGAAAATTTTAATCGGTCATAAAAACGCCGCCTCTATTATAATGGTTAGCAATAATCGAAAGAAACTAAAATCCCAAATGATTATTTTTGATAAAAAAATATATATAAGTAAAATAACTATTAAATTTTAAGCAAAAAATTCAACCGAGTTCAATTCTCATATACAAATTTAGCAGTAATTTCTTTATGATCCAATGATAGGATCTAAACCAAATTACTACGGGACCACTTTTGAGGAAGCGCCTTTCCGATGAAGAATTATCGAAATCGGTACGCGTGGTGGGTTTTGATATATGTACATAAATAAGTTATAATCGATATTTTAACCGATATAGAATCAAAAACTTAAACTATTGTTGTTTTTTTTCATTGGTAAAACCTATATTTTATAACGATTTTGGTATAGTTATCGAAGACTTCAGCCATGGTTAACATCAGCTTAATCTAAGCAGAAGTTGAAAAACTAATTGTGTTGCTACGGAATTATCCAGAAGTGTATGACTTGTCAATAATATGGCAATAAGTTCCAATCCATCATCAAACAAAATAAGTCATCTTGAGTGAAAAGTTGTAAGTCCTAATTTAAAAATTTTACAGGAGAGGAAAAAAAACGTGTAAGGCCATTTTCTCCAAGTATTTCGCAAAACTTGGAATACAACATTTTTCCTGTTTATAGCAAAGCCGAACTCTAAACGAATCAAAGGGATTCGATCTTTATTAAAAGATTTCTTACTATTTTGGCCTTATCGGATTTTCGATGCTTCTTTTGGACTTAGCAAATTTTCCTTTCATTGAATATAAACGAGAACAAAAAAAAACAAGTACCTTGATCCTTTTCGAAACAATACATTTTAAATTTATCGAGCCTCCTGTATCAAAATATGAGTTTTTATAAAAAGTGGATTAGCAAATTTTCACTCTAAGCTAGCGATATATGCTATGATATGTCTGATCCATACTGATTGACATACAGAATAAACCAGAGGCCGATGAAGGGTTAAACCATTGGCTACGGAAAGAGATCAAACGACTATGCCATGACCCGGAACATAGTACTTTCGCGTTTCAAAAGTTACGGATTAAAAACAAGGGTTACAGCAAACAGAGAAGTAGCAGTTAAATCAGGTCGCCCCAGCCATTGATCACTGTAACCGCCTCAGCGATGCTGGCCGAGTCCAACAAAGCAACAAAGCAACAAAGCCCGCCCGTCGTTTTTTTTTTTTTTCAACTGATAACCATTGAAAGTGTACCAAGGATATAAACCTGCTCCATCTGGTATTTCCATTGCAGAGGAGGCCTTGCTCTTCCGCTGTTAACAGCANTTTTTTTTTTTTTTTTTTTTTTTTTTGTAAGATAAAAACTTTTTATTGTAAAAAGAAAAAATAAAGAAGAATTAATATCTGTATTATCGATACAAACAGTTTCTTTTTTTTTTAAGTTTTGAATCATCTAGGATAATAACCTGAAAATTTAAAATAAAAATCTTCGCATTTTTTACATTTCTCACAACCTTTACTTTAAATTACGATCCGCTTACCACAATTAACCACTTGAATGGCAGTATGTATGCCTGGGCGTATGAGCAACTTCCAATGCAGTCATTGGCATTAACTTACGCTGCACAAAATCCACTACACTTTAATACAATTCACACTTGAATTCCATTCCAATATCAAAAATGGTTTAAATTAAGAATATTTATCAATCGTAAGTGCGCATTAAAGTTAAGCACGCGGTTATAAACCACTTGCACTTGTAACTATACGAGGTGCATTGGGGGCGTATACGTAACACACTATTTAGTATCACTCACATATAGCCCAACATAGAATAAGGCAAAATAAACGTTCAAGTTCACACCACTACATTAGCAACGCCACACCAAAATGGCTTCGTAATAATCCGGATATCCGCGAAATGGTGCAACGTCAAGTGTACACATTGCCCTATTGACGAAGAATGAGTCATTGAGTCAGTGAAAAAGGCGCATTTGCTGCCACAACTAACACTCGACCGACCAACAGCTAGCAGCTGCACAGCACAGGCACAGTGACAACAGTGAATTTGTGCCAAACATAACAAAACTGCATTGTAGAGATTGCAATTGAGAGCGAAATGAATGAAGAGTGAAAGAGAATACAGAAAATTCAAGTTGATAAAATGAAAACTCATTTCCAAGTTGAGTCAGGAGAGTAATGTGAGTGCGAAAGCTAACTCAAGCCCGCGTTTGAGTGAGAATGCAGGCCTTTCATAAGTATGGAGTAGCAGAGAACGACAACTGCCACAACAAATCAACAAACAACATAAAACCACATAGCATATTTTACACGCCAACGGGATTCAAAGTAAATATGCAGTTTGCATGTCGACAGGGTATTAATGTCAGCCGTAAGCGTCAGCTGATGGCTTCTACGAAATGGCGAATGATATTGGAAATATGCATATGGACATAGCAGTCGACAGAAAAAAAATATATATTTGTCTGTTTAAAAAAAACACAAATTCCAACATTTTTTGTAGGTGTACCTGCAATTGCAAACAATTTTTTTTGGCTTTGCATACATAAATCTTTGAAAGTGCCAGCGACAAAGTCACATTTGTAGACACAACCTTACTACATATCGCTACCTTAATATAGAAAGGCCCTATCTGACATCGTCGCTGATATACAAAAAGCCGTAACTAATTAAAAATCGAAAATTTACGTTTTAATTGATTATGATGCATTTGATCGCATTATGTGGCCCCAAATCGTTTTATGCAATAAAAGATGTGTGTGACGATGTGAGATAGGGCCTTTCTATATTAAGGCAACGATATGCTTGTTTGGGCTGGCAGGAAAGCAGCTCCCGATTCCACCTGTCTTCTGCGAGTTAGTGTGAAATACCACCGGAGGCCTGTAAGCCTATTTATGTGCAACTGTACAACCTTCTGCATTGGTTTTATAGTAACTATATACGGCTTTCACTTAGACTAGTTCGAGCTGATAAAGCATCAAAAAGTTGCCACCTTTTGCACTTTTTTATGGGAAATTCGCGCCGGAGGCCATTCTATGGAATATTTAAGTTCTCAATAGCTGGACCGGTTTTGTCCTTTTTTTAGACATACACATAAACAGAGATATAACGGGTTGAAATGTTTCGAAAAAAATTTTGCCAGCAAATTCTAGTATATATCCCTAAACACACCAAAGCTCAAAATTCATCTTAAATGCTAGCAATAAGTCTAAACTGAAATTGTGCTTAAGGGCTGAATTTGTACTTATTCCGAATTGGTGCTAAAATCTCCTAAAAAACGAGAGTTTAGGAGTAAAAAAAAAATTATAATATCCTCTTTGGTTCAAGCTAAAATAAATATGATTTTGCGCTAAACGACTGTTTCGTTTACTTTAAATAGATTTATTTTTTGGGCTTAACTAATGGGATTTGAACGGGAATACTTCGGGCAGCAACTAATTGTAGCAAGCATCTCTGCACTATCAGCTACAACCACAAGATGCAAGTGTGCTTTCAAATGCTCACTTTGAACCAAGGCCAAATCACGCGATTGTTTGGACAATTTTTTAGTGAGCTAAATGGAGCTGAACTTATTGTGACTAAAAATAATATAAAATTCGCTAAAAGGTTCAGCATAACGAAGGTTTAAGCCAAAGGCTCCACTTTCTTAGGAACAATAACGGTATAGGTTAGATCCCAGTAGAACGGTATTGGTTACAACCAAGCTAATCTAACCTATGCTAGTATAATTTATTTTTTTGCTACGATCTTTGCTTTATGCAGGCTTTAATGGGTTCTAAGAATTTTAGAAAGGACCAGCTCCACCCTACCCGTTCATAGGTGAGCAAACAATAATGCCACCACCACCTGAATATGCTCAGTTGAGTTTTTGCTGGAAAGCACTTTTTGGCACCAGTCGTTGGTAAACTAGTTCTACTCACATTTGGTGAAAGTCCGACACACTTACAGAAGCACCATACATATGTACATATGTATGTATGTATGTACGTATGGTTAAAGCCACAAATAAAAAATTAGTTGGACTTTGGGCGAGTGTGCGGTAAAAACCACATGGTTCAATGTGATTTCCAATACCAATGGGTTGTCTAACTGACGGTAGTCAATAACTTTGTAATAAAGTGCTAGTACAGCCATTACATACGTTTGCTGGAATGCATAGGTATATGTATGTATGTGTACATACACACAAATAAATGCATATACCAACAAGCATAATTGCATACAACTGTTGATGCATGAACTAGTATACATACATACATATGTACGTACAGTGGTGGCCATATAATTAGGGACACAACTTCTTTACAATTTATTTTCATACTAAAACAAAAACCATATGACTCTAAAATTTTAAACTTTTTAATAAGAGATTCTGGAAAAAAATTCGGATATGTTATTTCATACCACATTATACATATTGTGCAAATCTGCTGACGGTGTTTCGCATTTTCTGCC
>NW_016163112.1:37626-38400 GCF_001687245.7 Rhagoletis zephyria | reverse complement strand
ATTTTCGCCCCTAGTCAGATTCGTTAGTGGTTTGGCAATTTTTGCGAAGTCTTGTATAAATCGTCTATAGTATGGCGCTAAGCCTAGAAAACTTTTCAGTTCTTTAAGATTTACGGGTACAGCAATTTTTTTAATTGCTGAAATTTTATCAGGGCCAGGTAAAATACCATTTTCCGTGACAATAAGCCCTAGGAATTCCACTCGGGTTCTGAAAAACTTAGATTTTTCCAGATTTACTTTTAAATTTGCTTTATATAGAAGACCGAATGCATCCTCAATATTTTTAATATGTTCTTCTTTTGTTCTTCCTATTATAATAAAATCGTCGATATAGACGTAGCAGGATATTCCTATGAGGGGTTTAAGGACGTCATTTATCATCCTTTGAAATATAGAAGGCGCATTCTTAAGCCCAAATGGCAACCTAGTAAATTCGTATTTACCATTTGCGGTTGAAAACGCTGTTTTTTCTATATCCCTTTCCTTCATCCTGATTTGGTGAAAACCGGATGTAAGGTCGAGTGTAGTCAAATATTTACACTCCCCTAAGCTGGATAAGGTGCTATTTATATCGGGTATTGGGTAAGCGTCAGGTATCGTTACTGAATTTAGTCTTTTAAAATCAACGACAACCCTGTATTTTTTTCCCCTGAAGGACCTGGCTTTTTTGGGACAATCCACAAAGGAGAATTATATGGGCTTTTTGACGGCCTAATTATGCCGTTATTTTTAAGTTCCGTTATCTGTTTTTCCACCTCGCCACGAAGGTTGGTT
>NW_016163112.1:34527-35960 GCF_001687245.7 Rhagoletis zephyria | reverse complement strand
AAATCTGATTTTTTTCTGCAACACCTAGTTCTCTCGGTGCAAATGATTGCTTCTGCCTGATTTGGTTTTTAGGCGCTTGAATAGGCATGGTTGTATTCTTAGGATAAATTGAATAGTTCCTTAAGTTAAAGTTTTGTATGTCGAGGCAAAATGAGTAAGCCTCTGGTAGACTCTTTGGTCGTTGGATGACTAGCATCCTGGACAGTTCGCCGCTCAATCCTCTAATAAAAACATCAAGGGCTCTGTTCCTGTAGGTTTCAAGAAGCGCGTTGCTTGTTTCCCTAGAGTAGTCTTGCCCTTTTATTTTATTTACTATTAGGGATAATTGGTGATTAATTCTTGCGTAGAATTGATCTACGCTAAAATGTTTCTGTGATAATGACCCTAGCTCATGTTCGAGGGTCCTTAAATCACGTTTGTCTGCGTAGTGCAATGACAAACAGCTTTTGATATTTCCCCAATCCTCATCGAAAATATTATAAGAAATAAGGGCTGTATCTGCGGGTCCTTTCACTTTTGCCTAATTTGGCGAAGGATGGCTCTATAAATTGGTTTTGTTTTTACTACTTAAATTTGCTCCATTCTGAAGTTACTTTTACTTTGTGTAAAGAGTTTCACTAATTAAAAAATATTTCCACTGTTTAGAGATAAAATAGCTTGCGCTTTATTGTAAATTTTCCTCAAATAAAAATCGGTTTGTAACTTTTTTATGCAACTTTAAAGGTAAATTAGAAAAGTGAATGATTTAAATAATTTTTAATCACTTATTGGATAATTTTAATAATTAGATTTCTAGTAATTTTAAATCACTTATCGAATAATTTTAATAATTAAATTTTTAATCATTTATTGGCTTACATCATCAGCATAGTGAAGTTCAATTCCCTCATTATGTGTTTTGGTTGGTTCGCTGAATCCTTTTTGGATGATTATCCTACTGCGGTGCGAGCTCCGACACGTTCGCGATGAAGATTTGGTGTAAAATAAGATCTATTTCGCACTTTTTTTGCCTTTAAAAGGTGTTTTTGTATGTAAAGGATTTTAAGTTTCCCCTTTTTTGTATTCACTTTTTTTTTTTTTTAATTTTAAAGTGTTTATAATTTCAGGGTATTTTTAGTGTTTTCCTTTGTACCTCTAACTTTTTGAAGTAGAAGGATTGTTCACTTTCACTTATTTAAAATTTTGAAGTGTTCGCTCAAAAGTCCTCAAGAAAAGCATTTTTAATGTTTTTCCTTTGTACCTCTAACTTTTTTTGAAGTATAAGCATTATTTACTTTCACTTATTTAAAATTTTAAAGTGTTCACTCAAAAGTCCTCACTTATTTTACCGCGTTCCCGCCAATAATAACACTAACCCGCTCCGTTGAATGACAAAATTGAACTTAACATTTTTATTGTGCAATTTCTCTTTTATACAATTTTACTTATGCTAA
>NW_016163112.1:24383-34360 GCF_001687245.7 Rhagoletis zephyria | reverse complement strand
TCCCCCTTTAGGACAGGTTCCCCTGGTTCGTAGCTTTTTGGCTTCGACCTTTTCCTGTTATGGGTTTTTAGCATATTTTTTTGTTTCCTACCTATTTCATTACGAAGGTCTACATTTACTATGTTCCTAAAATTCGTGAGATCTTGATAATTTATTCTTTGGGTTCTTCCAAAAAATATATCGGCGGATTTTTTCTTCGTAACCGAGTGTATTGTGTTATTATACCTATCAACGGCAATGTTGACGATTTCTTTTAGTGAGCAATCAGGATATTCTGATTGTAGACATCTAACAATTTCTATAATCGTAGAGTGCACACGCTCGATTGTGCCGTTAACTTCACTCTTTTGGGGTGGTGCTAAATAAATTTCAATACCCAGACTTTCCAAGTAATTGAGTGTTATTGGACTTATGAAGCTACCCTCGTTGTCCATCACTAAGGTCTTTGGCACAGTGAAATAATGTAGGAGTTTAATTAATTTGTCTCTGATATGTAACACAGTTTATTTTTGATTTTAAAGAATTTTACAAATTTAGAAAATTTGTCAACGCATGTAATAAATTTTTTGCCAGACATTTCGATTATGTCAATGTGCAATATTTCTGTTGGGTATGAAGGTATTGGCGTTGCCTGTAGCTCAGGCTTTTGAGGGTGGCGATCGTACTTGTTGCACCCACAAGTTTTGCATGATTTTGTGTATTTTTTTATAAGTTTACTCATTTGAGGAAAATAGTATTTTTCTAATATTTGTTCCTTATTTTCTCTATCATTACGATGGGCCCTCTTATGCTCCCGTTCGATTATTTTGAATTTCACTTCTTCATCAGGAATGTCGGTAACGAGTCTTTGCGTGATTCTGACACGAAACTTAGAAAAACCCTCCTGATAAACCTGTTGTAACAGCTCTATATATTTTTCGGGAATTTTGATTCCGTTAATTATATTTGGATTAAGATTATCTTTTAGGATTTTAAATAATTTATCTTTATCGTAGATTTCACTCTTAATACGATGCCTGTGGTACCTCGGGTGAGGTTCTTCGTGGGTAATTTCGTCTTTGCCTTCTTCAAATATAATTTGGTTTTTAAAAACGTTTAATGGTGCCTCGCAATGAGGAATGAGTTGTGAGTTATCTTCTGCTGCACTATGTTGAGAATTGGATGTTGACGATGTCAACGAGTTAATTTCCATGGGGAGCCTGGAGAGCGCATCTGCGACAACATTGGTCTTCCCTGGTTTATAGAAAAGTTTATAATTATACTCTTCTATACGTGCCTTCCACCGTTTAAGCTTAGCATTATTATTGCTGTTACTTAATGCGAATGTTAATGGTTGGTGGTCCGTTAGGATCTTAATATCTTTTGCTCCGTATAGGTAGGTTCTTAGTTTGTCGAGAGACCATACTATAGCCAGCATTTCTTTCTCAATAGTCGAGTAATTTTCCTCGGTCTTATTGAGTGATCTTGATATATAAGTTATGGGCTTATCCTTGCCGATTTCTCCTTGAGAAAGGACTGCCCCAATCGCGGTATAAGAAGCGTCTGTTGTTAGGATGAAGGGTTTATTGAAATCTGGAAATGCCAAAATCTCAGAGGACATAAGCAATGTTTTCAGGTCATTAAATGATTTCAGTCCTTCATCAGTTAAAGAGATTTTTATTTTTTTGGATTGACTCGCCTTTATTTGCGCATTTTCACCCCTAGTCAGATTCGTTAGGGGGTTGGCAATTTTTGCGAAGTCTTGTATAAATCGTCTATAGTATGACGTTAAGCCTAGAAAACTTTTCATTTTTTAAGATTTACGGGTACAGCAATTTTTTTAATTGCTGAAAAAAAAGGTAAAATACCATTTTCCGTGACAATATGCCCTAGGAATTCCACTCGGGTTCTGAAAAACTTAGATTTTTCCAGATTTACTTTTAAATTTGCTTTATATAGAAGACCGAATGCATCCTCAATATTTTTAATATGTTCTTCTTTTGTTCTTCCTATTATAATAAAATCGTCGATATAGACGTAGCAGGATATTCCTATGAGGGGTTTAAGGACGTCATTTATCATCCTTTGAAATATAGAAGGCGCATTCTTAAGCCCAAATGGCAACCTAGTAAATTCGTATTTACCATTTGCGGTTGAAAACGCTGTTTTTTCTATATCCCTTTCCTTCATCCTGATTTGGTGAAAACCGGATGTAAGGTCGAGTGTAGTCAAATATTTACACTCCCCTAAGCTGGATAAGGTGCTATTTATATCGGGTATTGGGTAAGCGTCAGGTATCGTTACTGAATTTAGTCTTTTAAAATCAACGACAACCCTGTATTTTTTTCCCCTGAAGGACCTGGCTTTTTTGGGACAATCCACAAAGGAGAATTATATGGGCTTTTTGACGGCCTAATTATGCCGTTATTTTTAAGTTCCGTTATCTGTTTTTCCACCTCGCCACGAAGGTTGGTTAAGTAAGGGTAGGATTTGGTATAAATTGGCTTCTCTGTCGTTGTTCTTATTTCTGGTCCGAAAATGTCCGCGTATTTTTTAATAATTTCTTCAACTTCAGGTTCATACAGTGTTTTTTCAAGATTATTAACCTGTTTTGAAATTCTATGTTTTAATGGCAATACTACGTCTCCTATGGTTAGTGTATCGTCCTTTCTATTAATTATCGCTCCTAGTTCCTTGAGAGTATCATCGCCTATGATACCATCAAAGGATTTTAAATTTTGCAGAATAAAAAAAATCAAAATTATTTTTTATGCCTATGCTTTTGAAAAATGGTCCCGAAAGTTTATGGGTTATCTCTACTTGGCCGGCAGCGGATTGAATCTTGAAAGGGTTCTTTAGTTTCAATGAATTTTTGGCAATTCTTTCACAAGCGAAGTTTTTATTGGCCCCTGTATCTATAAGAAATTTCAGGATATTACCATTTTGTAAGGTAAGTTCTAAATAGGGTAGGCTAGATAGGCGTCCGTCATAAAATTTACCTCTTCGCCTCCTTCAAATGTTTCGGGTGCCTGATCTTCGGTTTGCACATTAAACAATTTTTGGCTTTTTCTAGGAATATTTGATGAATTACTTGACTGCCTTACCACTGGCGTGCTTTCTATTCGGTTCATATAATTTACCCTCTTCGAATGAATCGAAGGATCTACCTCCATTGGAACCGGAGGCTTAGGCTGTGTTGGCCTTGGTGGTGGTTGAGTTTGTGTATCTAAATTTCTATTGTAAATCTGATTTTTTTCTGCAACACCTAGTTCTCTCGGTGCAAATGATTGCTTCTGCCTGATTTGGTTTTTAGGCGCTTGAATAGGCATGGTTGTATTCTTAGGATAAATTGAATAGTTCCTTAAGTTAAGGTTTTGTATCTCGAGGCAAAATGAGTAAGCCTCTGGTAGACTCTTTGGTCGTTGGATGACTAGCATCCTGGACAGTTCGCCGCTCAATCCTCTAATAAAAACATCAAGGGCTCTGTTCCTGTAGGTTTCAAGAAGCGCGTTGCTTGTTTCCCTAGAGTAGTCTTGCCCTTTTATTTTATTTACTATTAGGGATAATTGGTGATTAATTCTTGCGTAGAATTGATCTACGCTAAAATGTTTCTGTGATAATGACCCTAGCTCATGTTCGAGGGTCCTTAAATCACGTTTGTCTGCGTAGTGCAATGACAAACAGCTTTTGATATTTCCCCAATCCTCATCGAAAATATTATAAGAAATAAGGGCTGTATCTGCGGGTCCTTTCACTTTTTGCCTAATTTGGCGAAGGATGGCTCTATAAATTGGTTTTGTTTTTACTACTTCAATTTGCTCCATTCTGAAGTTACTTTTACTTTGTGTAAAGAGTTTCACTAATTAAAAAATATTTCCACTGTTTAGAGATAAAATAGCTTGCGCTTTATTGTAAATTTTCCTCAAATAAAAATCGGTTTGTAACTTTTTTATGCAACTTTAAAGGTAAATTAGAAAAGTGAATGATTTAAATAATTTTTAATCACTTATTGGATAATTTTAATAATTAGATTTCTAGTAATTTTAAATCACTTATCGAATAATTTTAATAATTAAATTTTTAATCATTTATTGGCTTACATCATCAGCATAGTGAAGTTCAATTCCCTCATTATGTGTTTTGGTTGGTTCGCTGAATCCTTTTTCGATGATTATCCTACTGCGGTGCGAGCTCCGACACGTTCGCGATGAAGATTTGGTGTAAAATAAGATCTATTTCGCACTTTTTTTGCCTTTAAAAGGTGTTTTTGTATGTAAAGGATTTTAAGTTTCCCCTTTTTTGTATTCACTTTTTTTTTTTTTTAATTTTAAAGTGTTTATAATTTCAGGGTATTTTTAGTGTTTTCCTTTGTACCTCTAACTTTTTGAAGTAGAAGGATTGTTCACTTTCACTTATTTAAAATTTTGAAGTGTTCGCTCAAAAGTCCTCAAGAAAAGCATTTTTAATGTTTTTCCTTTGTACCTCTAACTTTTTTTGAAGTATAAGCATTATTTACTTTCACTTATTTAAAATTTTAAAGTGTTCACTCAAAAGTCCTCACTTATTTTACCGCGTTCCCGCCAATAATAACACTAACCCGCTCCGTTGAATGACAAAATTGAACTTAACATTTTTATTGTGCAATTTCTCTTTTATACAATTTTACTTATGCTAAATTACTTAACTAAGTCGCTTACTTATTACATACTTATAAATTTACTTATATCGTACAGGTGAATTCGCTTACAGCGCAATAATTTTTATTAACAATGTTGTTGTTGTTCTTCTTTACAAAAGTTCAAATATATTTTAAGTCGAATTGTTCTATTGCTTTTTATTGTATTATAACTTTGCGTATGCAAGTAAAGGTAACTTAATTGTGCAACCAACGGGTTCACATTACGTCTGCAAGACTTCCGCTTATTGTCTTCGTTTATTTCGTCCGCGATTCTGTTATATCCATCTAAGATTGTATTACCGGTCTTTATAAGATATTCGTTTATTTCGTGTTGTTTGTTGTTGTTTTCTGCTAGCATGTGTGTTTGTGACATGATTTGGTCCCAGTCAGTAGCGTCGGGATTTCCTGCTAACTACTTCCAAGCAGACCCTATCCAGTTAATTGATCGTTTGTGTTTGGTAGCGTTTTTGGTTCGTAACTGGTCCAGTATATTGTCTATCTCTGTAAGTTCATGTTCTAGTTGCGGAAATAAAATGCTTGTCTTACTAATTTCGTGTCGTACTATTGGTCTTATATCGTCAACTACTCTGTCGTACTCATCCAAGTCTATAGAATGTATAATTTTGTATGTTCCTACTGTTGCGGTCGTCCAACAAGGTAAAAGTCTAAATTAGATAACGTTCATTAGTTTTTCTGATGTGATTTATGTATTTTCCTATTTTTAGTTGTAGTTATTGTTACGTTATTATCCTTAGCAACTGTTTCGTACCTGAATATGGGCTTTGTTTTACCCTTGATTTGTTTATCCTTCTTTAGGACAGGTTCCCCTGGTTCGTAGCTTTTTGGCTTCGACATTTTCCTGTTATGGGTTTTTAGCATATTTTTTTGTGTCCTAGCTATTTCATTACGAAGGTCTAAATTTACTATGTCCCTAAAATTCGTGAGATCTTGATAATTTATTCTTTGGGTTCTTCCAAAAAATATATCGGCGGATTTTTTCTTCGTAACCGAGTGTATTGTGTTATTATACCTATCAACGGCAATGTTGACGATTTCTTTTAGTGAGCAATCAGGATATTCTAATTGTAGACATCTAAAAATTTCTATAATCGTAGAGTGCACACGCTCGATTGTGCCGTTAACTTCACTCTATTGGGGTGGTGCTAAATAAATTTCTATACCCAGACTTTCCAAGTAATTGAGTGTTATTGGACTTATGAAGCTAACCTCGTTGTCCATCACTAAGGTCTTTGGCACAGTGAAATAATGTAGGAGTTTAATTAATTTGTCTCTGATATGTAACACAGATTTATTTTTGATTTTAAAGAATTTTACAAATTTAGAAAATTTGTCAACGCATGTAATAAATTTTTTGCCAGACATTTCGATTATGTCAATGTGCAATATTTCTGTTGGGTATGAAGGTATTGGCGTTGCCTGTAGCTCAGGCTTTTGAGGGTGGCGATCGTACTTGTTGCACCCACAAGTTTTGCATGATTTTGTGTATTTTTTTATAAGTTTACTCATTTGAGGAAAATAGTATTTTTCTAATATTTGTTCCTTATTTTCTCTATCATTACGATGGGCCCTCTTATGCTCCCGTTCGATTATTTTGAATTTCACTTCTTCATCAGGAATGTCGGTAACGAGTCTTTGCGTGATTCTGACACGAAACTTAGAAAAACCCTCCTGATAAACCTGTTGTAACAGCTCTATATATTTTTCGGGAATTTTGATTCCATTAATTATATTTGGATTAAGATTATCTTTTAGGATTTTAAATAATTTATCTTTATCGTAGATTTCACTCTTAATACGATGCCTGTGGTACCTCGGGTGAGGTTCTTCGTGGGTAATTTCGTCTTTGCCTTCTTCAAATATAATTTGGTTTTTAAAAACGTTTAATGGTGCCTCGCAATGAGGAATGAGTTGTGAGTTATCTTCTGCTGCGCTATGTTGAGAATTGGATGTTGACGATGTCAACGAGTTAATTTCCATGGGGAGCCTGGAGAGCGCATCTGCGACAACATTGGTCTTCCCTGGTTTATAGAAAAGTTTATAATTATACTCTTCTATACGTGCCTTCCACCGTTTAAGCTTAGCATTATTATTGCTGTTACTTAATGCGAATGTTAATGGTTGGTGGTCCGTTAGGATCTTAATATCTTTTGCTCCGTATAGGTAGGTTCTTAGTTTGTCGAGAGACCATACTATAGCCAGCATTTCTTTCTCAATAGTCGAGTAATTTTCCTCGGTCTTATTGAGTGATCTTGATATATAAGTTATGGGCTTATCCTTGCCGATTTCTCCTTGAGAAAGGACTGCCCCAATCGCGGTATAAGAAGCGTCTGTTGTTAGGATGAAGGGTTTATTGAAATCTGGAAATGCCAAAATCTCAGAGGACATAAGCAATGTTTTCAGGTCATTAAATGATTTCAGTCCTTCATCAGTTAAAGAGATTTTTATTTTTTTGGATTGACTCGCCTTTATTTGCGCATTTTCACCCCTAGTCAGATTCGTTAGGGGGTTGGCAATTTTTGCGAAGTCTTGTATAAATCGTCTATAGTATGACGTTAAGCCTAGAAAACTTTTCATTTTTTAAGATTTACGGGTACAGCAATTTTTTTAATTGCTGAAAAAAAAGGTAAAATACCATTTTCCGTGACAATATGCCCTAGGAATTCCACTCGGGTTCTGAAAAACTTAGATTTTTCCAGATTTACTTTTAAATTTGCTTTATATAGAAGAGCGAATACATCCTCAATATTTTTAATATGTTCTTCTTTTGTTCTTCCTATTATAATAATATCGTCGATATAGACGTAGCAGGATATTCCTATGAGGGGTTTAAGGACGTCATTTATCATCCTTTGAAATATAGAAGGCGCATTCTTAAGCCCAAATGGCAACCTAGTAAATTCGTATTTACCATTTGCGGTTGAAAACGCTGTTTTTTCTATATCCCTTTCCTTCATCCTGATTTGGTGAAAACCGGATGTAAGGTCGAGTGTAGTCAAATATTTACACTCCCCTAAGCTGGATAAGGTGCTATTTATATCGGGTATTGGGTAAGCGTCAGGTATCGTTACTGAATTTAGTCTTTTAAAATCAACGACAACCCTGTATTTTTTTCCCCTGAAGGACCTGGCTTTTTTGGGACAATCCACAAAGGAGAATTATATGGGCTTTTTGACGGCCTAATTATGCCGTTATTTTTAAGTTCCGTTATCTGTTTTTCCACCTCGCCACGAAGGTTGGTTAAGTAAGGGTAGGATTTGGTATAAATTGGCTTCTCTGTCGTTGTTCTTATTTCTGGTCCGAAAATGTCCGCGTATTTTTTAATAATTTCTTCAACTTCAGGTTCATACAGTGTTTTTTCAAGATTATTAACCTGTTTTGAAATTCTATGTTTTAATGGCAATACTACGTCTCCTATGGTTAGTGTATCGTCCTTTCTATTAATTATCGCTCCTAGTTCCTTGAGAGTATCATCGCCTATGATACCATCAAAGGATTTTAAATTTTGCAGAATAAAAAAAATCAAAATTATTTTTTATGCCTATGCTTTTGAAAAATGGTCCCGAAAGTTTATGGGTTATCTCTACTTGGCCGGCAGCGGATTGAATCTTGAAAGGGTTCTTTAGTTTCAATGAATTTTTGGCAATTCTTTCACAAGCGAAGTTTTTATTGGCCCCTGTATCTATAAGAAATTTCAGGATATTACCATTTTGTAAGGTAAGTTCTAAATAGGGTAGGCTAGATAGGCGTCCGTCATAAAATTTACCTCTTCGCCTCCTTCAAATGTTTCGGGTGCCTGATCTTCGGTTTGCACATTAAACAATTTTTGGCTTTTTCTAGGAATATTTGATGAATTACTTGACTGCCTTACCACTGGCGTGCTTTCTATTCGGTTCATATAATTTACCCTCTTCGAATGAATCGAAGGATCTACCTCCATTGGAACCGGAGGCTTAGGCTGTGTTGGCCTTGGTGGTGGTTGAGTTTGTGTATCTAAATTTCTATTGTAAATCTGATTTTTTTCTGCAACACCTAGTTCTCTCGGTGCAAATGATTGCTTCTGCCTGATTTGGTTTTTAGGCGCTTGAATAGGCATGGTTGTATTCTTAGGATAAATTGAATAGTTCCTTAAGTTAAGGTTTTGTATCTCGAGGCAAAATGAGTAAGCCTCTGGTAGACTCTTTGGTCGTTGGATGACTAGCATCCTGGACAGTTCGCCGCTCAATCCTCTAATAAAAACATCAAGGGCTCTGTTCCTGTAGGTTTCAAGAAGCGCGTTGCTTGTTTCCCTAGAATAGTCGTGCCCTTTTATTTTATTTACTATTAGGAATAATTGGTGATTAATTCTTGCGTAGAATTGATCTACGCTAAAATGTTTCTGTGATAATGACCCTAGCTCATGTTCGAGGGTCCTTAAATCACGTTTGTCTGCGTAGTGCAATGACAAACAGCTTTTGATATTTCCCCAATCCTCATCGAAAATATTATAAGAAATAAGGGCTGTATCTGCGGGTCCTTTCACTTTTTGCCTAATTTGGCGAAGGATGGCTCTATAAATTGGTTTTGTTTTTACTACTTCGTAGTCTTGCAATGTGGATTCAACGTTATGAACCCACGAAATAAACTGGACTGGATTGCCTTCGAATGTTGGCAGATTTTTGACACTATCTGGTAGCCTATTTATTTCATGCAAATCTGCTTCTGCCAGGCTGGGAGGGTTTTCAAGGTTTACAGTTTCACTAGGGGGACTAACCCTGGCTTCTAGTTGATTTATACTAGTGCTCATAGCCCTCATTTGCTCAATCTGCGCATTAACTGCGCCAGTTAGCTGCGTTATCGCGTCTTCAATTTGCTCCATTCTGAAGTTACTTTTACTTTGTGTAAAGAGTTTCACTAATTAAAAAATATTTCCACTGTTTAGAGATAAAATAGCTTGCGCTTTATTGTAAATTTTCCTCAAATAAAAATCGGTTTGTAACTTTTTTATGCAATTTTAAAGGTAAATTAGAAAAGTGAATGATTTAAATAATTTTTAATCACTTATTGGATAATTTTAATAATTAGATTTCTAGTAATTTTAAATCACTTATCGAATAATTTTAATAATTAAATTTTTAATCATTTATTGGCTTACATCATCAGCATAGTGAAGTTCAATTCCCTCATTCTGTGTTTTGGTTGGTTCGCTGAATCCTTTTTGGATGATTATCCTACTGCGGTGCGAGCTCCGACACGTTCACGATGGTTTGGATTAATATCTTTGAAGATTTGGTGTAAAATAAGATCTATTTCGCACTTTTTT
>NW_016163112.1:12968-24370 GCF_001687245.7 Rhagoletis zephyria | reverse complement strand
TTTTTTTTTTTTAATTTTAAAGTGTTTATAATTTCAGGGTATTTTTAGTGTTTTCCTTTGTACCTCTAACTTTTTGAAGTAGAAGCATTGTTCACTTTCACTTATTTAAAATTTTGAAGTGTTCGCTCAAAAGTCCTCAAGAAAAGGATTTTTAATGTTTTTCCTTTGTACCTCTAACTTTTTTTGAAGTATAAGGATTATTTACTTTCACTTATTTAAAATTTTAAAGTGTTCACTCAAAAGTCCTCACTTATTTTACCGCGTTCCCGGGCGCCAATAATAACACTAACCCGCTCCGTTGAATGACAAAATTGAACTTAACATTTTTATTTTGCAATTTCTCTTTTATACAATTTTACTTATGCTAAATTACTTAACTAAGTCGCTTACTTATTACGTACTTATAAATTTACTTATATCGTACAGGTGAATTCGCTTACAGCGCAATAATTTTTATTAACAATGTTGTTGTTGTTCTTCTTTACAAAAGTTGCTTTATAATCAAATATATTTTAAGTCGAATTGTTCTATTGCTTTTTATTGTATTATAATTTTGCGTATGCAAGTAAAGGTAACTTAATTGTGCAACCAACGGGTTCACATTACGTCTGCAAGACTTCCGCTTAAATTTAGTGCAACGAAATGTGAAGCAGTTGTTGTTGTTGTCTTATTAAAATATTGTTAATTGAATTTGGGTTGCAGTAACTGCTGTGTAAGCAATATTTGACCACTGCTACTAACTGTGCTAACTTACATATGTATTTACAATTAGTTAAGGAAAATAGAATTAGAATTTGTATATAAAAGGAAAATATTTAATAAACAGATCAGAATCGTAAAGACTCTCAACTAACACCCTTCTTCTTCTCTATTTTATTTTGTATGCTTTACTTCCCCCCACCAGCGGTAAGGGGTAAAGCATTTAACACTCTTTATTCTTCTATCTTTATTAAAGTTTTACATCCATCCACCAGCGGTAAGGGGTATAACTTTTAATATTGAAAGTACTAACCTCTTATTTTATTAGACTCTACTTACCCCCACCAGTGGTAAGGGGTAGAGAATTTTAGAACTTTTTCTGCAACACATATTATGCCATTTAAATATATTTTAACTGAATATTTTATTAAAAATACCTTTACAAACCTATTTTCCTTACTAGCGTAAATTTTTGTTTACTTTAACATTTGACATTCCTCCTCTTCTTCGCAAGTATAATCGATAAAACTAGGTTAGACACCAAAAAGTTATCGGTTTGAGCTGAGATATGTATTGCGTTTTAAAAACAAGCTGCGAAAAACGAAATTACATTCGCAATATTTATCATCAGAAGATTTAAATATGGCAGAAATAGAAATAATCAAAAGGCATCAACATAAAGAATTAGAAAATGAATTTCAAAAACTGCTGAAAAAAGAAAATATAAAGCAATGCAGTAATTTATCAAACTTGTATGCATTTGTCGATAGCGAGGGTGTATTACGAGTAGGCGGTAGGCTAAGGAACTCAAATATATCGTATGAGCAAAAACACCCAGCAATTATTAATAAATCGCACTTCTCAGAGTTAATTGTTATGGATGCACATAACAAAACATTGCATGGTGGCAGCCAATTAGTAGAAGTAGCGGTAAGAAGAAAGTACTGGGTGATAAATCTAAAAAAAGAAATTAAAAAATGTCTTCGAAATTGCGTGAAATGCATTAGATATCGACAAGAAGCTGCTCATCAAATAATGGGAAACCTACCTGAGATGAGAGTTACGCAGTCTTCACCTTTTACACATACAGGTGTTGACTACGCTGGGCCATTACTTATTAAGTGCTCCAAATATAGAGCTATTAAAACATATAAAGGCTACATTGCAATATATGTGTGTATGGCAGAAGAAGAGGAAAAAGCTCTAACATATATTCCGACAATGGAACGAATTTCATCGGAGCAAATCGAAGTATAGAATCTCAGTTTAAAAACGCTCTTAAAAACAACTGTTCTGTAGCCCCGATATTAGCAAATGAAATGATTGAATGGCATTTTATCCCACCGGCAAGTCCTCACTTCGGAGGTATTTGCGAAGCAGGTGTAAATTCCATAAAACACCACCTAAGAAGAGTGATTTGTGAAACCAAATTGATCTTCAAAGAAATGTCAACGTTGTTATGCCAAATAGAATCGGTATTTAATTCACGACCGTTGTATATGCTGATATCTGAAATCGAAGACAACAGCGTTCTTACGCCTGGGCATTTCCTTATTGGCAGACCGCTTTTGGATATTCCAGAAGTTGCGGGGGATGTGGAAAAGGTCGGAGGTTTAGACCGTTGGAAAATCATTCAGAAATTGAAGAGAGACTTTTGGAATAAATGGAAAGATGAATATCTTGTAACATTGCAAAAGCGAAATAAATGAAAAGTCGACCATTTAAACATAAAAGAAGGCCAAATAGTAATAATAAAAAATTAAAAAACCGTCCCCATCAAGATGGCCTTTGGGTAACACATGTACACAAAGGTACAGATGATAAAGTCCGCGTAGGTACAATAAAAACAAGTGATGAAAGTATTAAAAGATCAATACAAAAGCTGTGTCCATTACATTGTATTGAAGATGGCAAAAAGGGTACTCAAAATGAAAAAGTGAAATCGAACTATATTTTCACAAAATCTTGCAATAATAATTTAACAAGACCTGAATGGTCAGTAGCTGAAATGTTGCTAGTATTTTAGGTACTTATTGTAAAACTACTTAATATAAAAGGAGAAGCAACAGCAAGTACAAATTTCATCACACAAACGAGCATTTCAATTAGTTCAGCCGTATACTTGGACTCTTATAGCATGTCGTAGCTTCTCGTTGGAACATGGTAATATACTACAATCTCGAATCTTATTTCAAAGAAATTGAAAGCATGCCAATTTACTTAAAGCAAATAAGGGACTTATGTCCAAAAATTGTTTACTTTAGCGAACAATGTGAAATAATAGCAAAAAATATAAATAGTAAATATGAACTACTAAAATCGAACAACCAGCTTCTTATGTTCACAAAAAGAGCCAAAGGAGGGCCGTTAGAATTCATAGGCTCGCTTTATCACTTACTCTTTGGACTAATGGACAGTGATGATAGAGAAATAATGGAGCTAAATATGAAAAACTTATTTGAAAACCAAAATGACATTGAAAGCATGATTAAAAAGCAAACCTCACTAATCGACGGTACACTCAACGTCCTCAGAAAAACTACAACAGATGTCAATAATCAATTTACTAAAATCGACAATCAAATAAACAACATCCAAAATTTAACGGCAAATTACCTCAACAACTATAGATTCTCAACGTCATTTCAGTTAATCACCATGCAGTTACAATCGATATTAAATGAGTGTGAAAACACACAGACAGCAATATTAATTATACTCACTGATGTTTTTCACCAGCGAATAAATCCATCCCTAATCAAACCTTCTCAGCTTGTTAAAGAAATTCAAAAGACAAAGTTCAAGTTGCCATCAAAATTGAAATTACCCGGCGAAGGGGACAATGAACTTAAAGAAGTCTTTAAGACTATGACTGCGAAGGGAATGATTGTAGACAACAAGTTAGTATTTAACGCAGAAATACCTTTACTACAATAGCAACCATTACATTTGCTACGGAGATTGGCCTTGGACCTCAGCTACCGATAACTCGTGCGAAGTATCTGCTATCAAACACACGAAGGCTGCCAACTGCATGTTCCAACAAATCCAAAACGACGATTTTTGGGTTGAATTGCATAAGCCCAATACCTGGATTTTTAAGCTTTACAACACAGTGAGAGCGTGAACTGTGGTCAATCAGCTGCAAAGTGGATAAGTTTGTCACCTCAGGGAATTCTTACCTTAAATCCTGGGTGCAGCTTGAGATACAACGGAGGGTTTCTAACATCTTCATCCATCACGTCATCTGAAGCACACTTCGACCCACAAACAACTTGGATAACAACCATTGATGTCATAGAAGATGAAAAGATTAAGACTTTCCATTCGTCAACAATCAATCATCAACAAGAAATCCTCACCTTACAACATAGCTTAAATGGGTTTAAGAAGCAGCGATTGAAGTTAAGGGGATTAAACTTCCATCACGTGACAGGTCACACATCTTTAATATTACGTATAGTAATTATTATTATTTTATTAGTAGTTTGCGTGAAATTCATGCGGAAGAAAACAACCAATTTAAAAATTCAATTTGAATCTCCCACCAGTATTGGCCGCCCGCAAGATGTTCAATTGTAAAATAAATTGAACATGTTTAGTATACATTCCATAAATAATCATTCCTTGCCCTCGGAAATATGTTCAAACGTCTTTGAACATGTATGCATACATACATACATCTGCCAGGGTAATAAAACTGAACATAAAAAAAATATACGTACAATAATACTTACTGACATACAGAAAATACAGTCCACGTTAGAATACTAGAAGATAAGTAAAATACATAAACATGAGAAATGAACAAAAACCCATAAATTGTAACACATTTAACTGTCAATATTTTGTACACAACCGAAATAAGATATCAATGCACTGATCTCTTTTAATCCCCAGCAGAAAATAATTATCAATTGATAAAAAATAACCCAATTGTAGTTAGCTTTTTTGCGAGATTTCTATTAAATATATAACCCGCAGTTAGCTACAAAAAGCTAACTTGAAACTAGTTGACAAGTAATGCAGGAGTAATGAAGGAGATTGTTTTCTTTAAACGCATTTCTATTCAAATATCCTACACTTCGCAAATACTTTTTCGAATTGAGGACAAATAAAAGGATGATCGAAATTTCATATTATCATTTTGAAGTTATGTCTGACGGAGTTCGAATATTGGGCCACCTACAGGAGAATATGTAAATAAATATGAAATGTAATAAAATAAATAAAGTAAATGAAAATAAAATATTTTGTTTTTCCTATTGATATTTTATGTCCGAAAGTAGCTAGTTACAAGTAAGTTACATCAAATGCAGAGGTAACCACCCTTGACGACATCTAATGCAGAAGTAACCACCCTTGATTATTTCACGGCCATCGCCAAACAAATATAGTTAGCTTTCGTCAAAGAATATATACAGATAATAAGTGACTTTTAGCTCCTTCCTAATCAACTTAAATTTAGCTTATAGTTACATCCATTTCCTGCAGGGTCTAATAATTGATATTATTTACATATATACATATAGCCGACGCAAATGCAAGCATTAAAATTAAAATTATGATAAGACCAAAGCGTTGGTTTGTAAATAGTACATACCAAAACAACATGTACATATACACATACATACATATGTATTTACAATTAGTTAAGGAAAATAGAATTAGAATTTGTATATAAAAGGAAAATATTTAATAAACAGATCAGAATCGTAAAGACTCTCAACTAACACCCTTCTTCTTCTCTATTTTATTTTGTATGCTTTACTTCCCCCCACCAGCGGTAAGGGGTAGAGCATTTAACACTCTTTACTCTTATATCTTTATTAAAGTTTTACTTCCCCCCACCAGCGGTAAGGGGTATAACTTTTAATATTGAAAGTACTAACCTCTTATTTTATTAGGCTCTACTTACCCCCACCAGTGGTAAGGGGTAGAGAATTTTAGGATAAGAGCATTTGTAGTTCAAGCATTACTGAGAATTATTTGTTACCCGAGGTAAGGAACAAGTGACTCAGCTCTGCCACGAACAGTTATTGTTTTTGAGCTTATAGTTAGAGCATTTCTATTTGTATGTATTCCCAAATTTAGTTTTTCTTTTCGGAATATAATCTGCGGTTCATGTAAAGGAAAGCGATTTTTGGGAGAGTTCTGTAGAGATTGAAGTTGCAGGATTTTACCTGATGCTTTTTTGTTCCGTACGTTTTGCTGTTACTCACTTTTTACTCTCACTTCAGAGAGTGATTTTGCTGTTTGACCTTTTTCCAGGATTTTAAACGAAAAGTATTGGATCAGAGCTATTTTATCATCCATATATATGCATATTATACATACATATATTCATGTATGTTTATCAGTTGTCAACGGTCCCAGCTAAAATGATTTCAGAATTTTTTTTTAATTTTCGCCTTCTTTTTTATCAAAATAGACTACTAAACCTATGCCTAAAACCATCTAGGAATATCAAAACCAGGGCATGAATCACGTATGACGACAATCGTCTGAACGATATCGTGTCGAGATTGTCTTGCTTCATAAAAATCAAAAATTGTTTGATCGTTTGTGCGATATCGTCAACTCGATTCCAGTTTTGCTTAACGTAACAGTAACAGTAACACGTAACAGCAACACAAATGCATAAATCCGGGTTTTGACAACATCGTTTTGTCAGCATGGTTTGAACGACTATCGTTTCAAAGTTACGTGACTCATGCCCGTTGCAACAAATGAGTCCATACATATTTATGTACATACATAGGTACAAAGCCGTATGCATGTGCGGAGTTTAAGTAATCGGAAGTAATAATCAATTGTAGCGCATTTCCTCTTACTATGCATATGCCTAAATGTATGCAACCATTTACAATAGCAAGAAAATACAGGGTGCTTCTAGTGAAAATAAAAATTTTATGCTGAAATACATATGCTAAGCCCTTCGAAATTTTGTGATATGCGTTACAGCATCGCAAATTTTACCCCTACCGAAACCAAAGATTGTATACACATCAAAAATAATGTGTTTTCCTGCAGAAAACGAACACTATTATTTAACTTTTATTAAAGTGGCACCTTAAAATACTAGTTAACGATTGAAATATTGGTATGGAACAGATAAATAGAGTGTTTTGCCAAAAATTATAAAAAATTACTAAAATTCGAGATAACTTATTTTACTGGATATAGAGAAATAGTTGCCACTTTTCACTTGGCTTGCCGAGATTTCTTTATTTTAAGATTTTAGAATTTTTGTGTCGAATTGAGAAAGCTGCGCTTGCTGGTAATGAATTAGCGGGGAGATGTGCTGCGGTTGCATTTATGAATAAATTTACTTGGCCTTGAGAAATATGCGCATGCTTTTTTGAATGAAATAATTATTGTTGGATTTTAATATGCGCGTAATTACGTATGTGTGTATGTACATACATATTCTGTACATATATTAATATATATATTTGTACATTTGTACATATGTACGTGTGCTGAGTTGTACATTTGTACATATGTATGTATGCATGCATGTGCGTAGTATATAGGAAGCAATATGCACATACATATGTTCGTATGTAAGGACGTTATCAGTAAATGATTTTGGAGTATGTAAATACATATTTACGTGCATATGGAAGTACATACATACATATGTACGTCCGTATGCGCTTCCGTGGTAAATGCATTTGCATTTGACTTCAAAAGTTGACGCATATTCATATGTAGTAGAAAGAAAGTCAACTCTAAAGTTAGTTGGAGCCTTTTTCACAGATATTTTGAAAATTACGTCAAAAAGCTGAAACTAACTTTAGTGTCGACTTTATTTTGATAATGAATATGCCTCATTAATTACAAATAATACGAGTATCGCAGTGAAAAATGATGATGCAACACATTTTCAAAGATAAATGTTCACAAAACTCAAAAGTAACTTTTCGAGAAAAACATGTTTGAAGTTAAAGTAGTTGTTAGACGTTGCAAGTGCAAGTCCTTTTCAAAAGTCCGTCATACTCAAGAATTTCCAAAAGAGATTGCAGGAGCAGTTACACCTTGCATGTAAAGTGCCTTTCGAAAGCACTTTTTATTTCTGAAAATCAAGTTTTACGATCCACTCTTTGTCTGTTTACACGGTGAATGCAGACAAGCCCACTTTTAACTATGTTACCAGACATTTTTATGCTTATAACAAAATTAATGACCTGAAAATTTGCTAAACCTGCTAAAATGTGCACAAAACAGTCACAAAATATATATAATACATTCATATTTAAATACTCCATATCAGTAGAATGAATTAATTACATACACATATTTTTCATATTTTATTCAACATTTTTATAATTTTATAAAAATTCGCCAAAAAAAGCGTCACACGGCAACACTTGATTGGTTTGACAGCACTTGTAGCAAAAATTAAAATTGGTAGTGCAGCGCGAGTAAGTTGAAATTATATCTCGAGAGGGATTTGCATAATTTCATTTGCAGTTACAACTTGCAATTTTTATTTCCGAAAGTGATTTCAGAAAATCTGCAAAAAGGACTCTCTGGCTGTTTACATGGGAAAGTAGACTTTTGGTTTCCCATTTTGACAGCAAAAGGCGTAGAAAAAGCGCTTGCATTGCCACGATTAATCGCAAGTGCAATGCATTTGTACGTTATAGTTTTGGTCAATGTGTGCGCCTTTAAAGTGAATTTGTGAACAAATTTAGGCAGCTAGAAAACTGCGGTTTGTTGCATTGAAAATAGCGTAGTAGCTACCATAAGAATTTGTAAAAAAAGTCGATTTTTTCGACCAAAAGACCGTTTGAAATGCCGACGGCAAATCACCAACTAGTTTGGCAATTGCATTTTTCCATAATTTTTACATATTTATTAACATTTCTACGTTTTGCAGTCAAAGCATATCTTCGAACAAGAATTTTCATATAACTAAGAAATATAAATAATTTTCATCATTTAAGCAAACGTCAAGCTGTGAGGTTGTACTTGATTGTGCTCTAATTTTGGCTTTCTACTTACTAAGTTCATTGTGCTAATTCTGTGTTAAAGTAGTGATAAAAAGTGCTTATGAGCATCATAGTGTGAAAAATTGAAGCTAAGTGAAAGTTATTGGTTTTATATTAAAGTAAATTTAATTAAACTTCACTAGCATACATTATAATTTTGCCGAGTTATTTGTTGCTACCATTGTTGTTGTATCCTTTGTAGTTAACTGAATTTATTTTGGTTTTGCACATTTGTTCTACTCTTTTTGTTTACTTTTTCTAGTAATTCTTGTCACAGCTGTTTGCATTGCGTTTATTAAGTGTCATAATTACAGTGATACTCAAACTGTTCGCTACATTTATTTAAAGCTATTTACATCAGCTCCTTAATTGTTATAATTTATTTTGTTTGTCTTTTATTAACGAGTGTATTACATAAATCTTTCAATATGAAGTGCGATCTTGATACTTGCCAAATTAAAAGCGATTCTGAACGCTACTTATCGTGCTGGCTGTGTGATGGTATTTACCATCTGAAATGTGCTGGTTTGACGGGAAGAATTCTGGACGCTATTAATGATGGCAAGGGCCTTCGCTGGTCTTGCGTAAAGTGCAGGTCAACCGAAGTTGATCTTTTCAAGCTATTTAGGCAAACCAGAAATGGTTTTACAGAAATAGGAAGAGAATTGTCGGTACTGACAGAAAAATTTAAGCATTATGAAAATATGTTTAAATCATTCAAATGCTTAGATACCTAGCAATCTGTTAAGGTAAGCTTCTTCATAGTTCATCTAAGGAAATTACTGCCGGTGCACGTCAGAATAATCTTCCGACGGACTTAATTAATTTATCCTCTCCGTGTCCTCCAGCATCAGAATCCTCAGCCTCAAAAGACCGTGTAACGAAATCTGCTTCGGATAATAAAGAGCCTGAAGTATCTTCCCCTTCCCCCATTGAAGTGGTGGCATCATCTTCAAAGCCTCCACCGCCTTCCCTATCCTCAACTACTAACGCAGAAACTCAACCCCCTCCACCGGTAGTCCAGTCTGATACAAGAAAACTAGTTGTGGTTCCGCCAAAGAAGTCAATCTTTGTTTCTAGATTTTCGAGAGACACTACTGAAGACGATATAAGGCTTTATACCTCATCAAAAATTAGAACTGTCGACTTAAGCATCAGAAAATTTAATTTTAATTACGAAAGAAATATTGCTTCATTTAAAATTGACGTAAATTTAGATAATTTTAATGCGCTGCTTAGTAGTTCTTTTTGGCCCCCCGGAGCTTTCGTTCGTGAATTCGAATATAGGCCCAAAGAAGTAAATAACTTAGCTAATATTCCCCGTCATAACACTGAATCAAAAAACTAATTATTAAATCTGCTTTCAGTATTTATTACCAAAATGTAAGAGGCTTAAATACTAAATTAACGAACTTATACTGTAATTATAGTATTCTTTCTTTCACTGAAACTTGGCTAAAACCTCACACTTTCAATTGAGAGATTCTTCCAAATAATTATCATATCTATAGACAAAATAGAGAGGATAGAATCGGCGGTGGCGTACTCTTCGCTGTAGACTCTTCAATACCATCTGAAGAAGTTAGTCTTCCATACATGGATTCAGTAGAGTTCAAATGCATTCGTGTACAGGCTGGAAAAGNACAAAATAGAGAGGATAGAATCGGCGGTGGCGTACTCTTCGCTGTAGACTCTTCAATACCATCTGAAGAAGTTAGTCTTCCATACATGGATTCAGTAGAGTTCAAATGCATTCGTGTACAGGCTGGAAAAGAGTATATTTACCTAGCTCTATGCTATATCCCTCCCCTATCTGACGCATTGGTGTATTCACGACTCATCTCTTTACTGAAATCAGTTAATTTACTGACTAAACCCTCTGACTCAATGATTGTGTTGGGCGATTTTAATTTACCAAGCATATCATGGAACATCATTGACAATGATATCGTACCTTTCGCGTCTAGTGCGTGCAACAACGTATTTTTAGAGGAGATGGCTGAACTCTGCCTAACTCAGGTTAATGTACTTCACAATAAGTTTGGTAAAGTATTAGATCTTGTTTATGATGATGATGCATCTAAGTCCGTTGTAAATAAGTGTGATCCACTAGTTTTGCCCGAAGATGTCTACCACCCAGCTATGGAGGTATCTTACGAAGTTTCAGTACCCAAGCATACGAAACAAATATTCGCTTTGATTTTTCGAAAGCCAACTTTAAAATGCTTAACAAAGAACTATCTAAATTGTCGTGGTCTGCATTTAAAGAAAACATTGAACAAAGCGTTGCACTTTTTAACTTTACTTTACATAAATTATTTGAAAAGCATGTGCCTAAACGCATGTATGTTCCTGAAGAGCAAACACAGTTATGGTTCACTAAAGAACTGAGAAATTTGAAATTCGATAAATCAGTAAATATTGAAGCTAATTTATTCAAAATTGATGATTGCAACAATTCTTTACCAAGAAATACGTTTATGACAAAATTTTGGAAAATGGGCGTAGCACCGCCCACTTGTGATATGTATCTCGCTAACCGTTCTAGCAATTTGTACCAAGCTCGGTATGGTTATTGTGCTTGCCACATAAAAGCAAACCTTGGACAATTGATTGAAATCGGACTAAAATTTGGGCCGCTTTTCATATAACGGTAAATTTCAGAAATGCTTGAAATTTCAATATTTCGAAATTTAAGGACGCTAA
>NW_016163112.1:0-10650 GCF_001687245.7 Rhagoletis zephyria | reverse complement strand
TTTACTTAAAATGTATACACCCCGGCTTATCATGTAGCGGTAGCTTTCGGAAAGGTGGAAAACATATATTTAATACTTGCGCCGGGTATTTAATGTTCGGCTCCGCCCGAACTTAGACTTTCTTACTTGTTATAGTTAAATTACTAACGGGCTCAATTTCAAGTCCGCTTCTTCTTGGCGAAGTTAGCCTTAATGTTCCCTCCCAGGTATTTTGCCACCTATTTCTGAAAGCTTGTAAAACTAATTTTGAATTGCGCGGCCCACTCCGTTGTTTATGCCCGGATTTTAACTCTCATTCCAGCACGTTTGATATATCAGATCCGCTTTTCAGCATTAAGAAATCGATACTGTCCTCTCTCAATAGATGAATCATTAAAATAAAGACATAAAATCGGCTGATGAATTTAGTGCTGTAGCTGAACAGTTTTAGATCTCGACACTTAACAAACTCCTGCCTATCGTGACTCGGCGCAAAAATTTAAAATACTGGTTCCGTACGTCATGCGGACTGCGCCCCTCGTGCGGATGGGCGGGAATGGAGGGTAAAAACCGTTGGGATATTATTATTATTATTAGTATCATTATTTTAAATAAATCAATGCTGCGCAGAATAAAACGTGCATATGCACATTTGTTTCATGCACCGGCAACCAGTCGCAACATCTTACACACCACACGTAACATATTTAAATGAGAACATATACAAAAAAGTTAAAAAACCTCTTATGGACTGGTGAAATTCAATAGTGGATCCATTTCAGACGACAATATTTTCACTCAAAAATATGCACCTTCTTGTTCTGAAATGTTCTCTGATAATTTGACAGCTAACGAGATTTGGTTGCGATTATATATATATGTAAACGTACTTTTATGCATTGCCGTTCGCATATGTTTACACATCAAATTTTATGAGTACCTAGTACTCACGCTTTTTTATATCTTTACAGAACATCATGGACTTAAAGAGCCTATATAAGTTGAAGGTATACAGTTGAAAATCATAGAAAGTCTCCGAGACTATGTTATTAATAATCCGAAACATTAAAAAGTACTGTACCATTTTAGCCACCTGAATTAAGATCACTTAGCATACAGGAGTTGCAATGAATTTTTGATGTGTATACATCTTTGGTTTCGGTAGGGGTAAAATTTGCGAAGCTGTAGCGCATAGCCCAGCAGAAAATTTCTAAGGGCTTGCATGTATATTGCAGCATAAAATTATTAATTTCATTAGAAGCACCCTGTGTTTACTTGCTATTGCAAATGATTGCATATATTCAAGCATATGCAGAATAAGAGGAAGTGCGGTACAACCGATTATTACTTCCGGTTATGCATACTCCGCGCATGCATACGGCCTTGTACTTGCATATGAGCCATTCTTTTTTAAGGCAGACGGATTTCGTAAAAAAAATATGTCATGGCTCCTATTCGCTTCAAATTCGAACCAAATGTCATATATTTAGACTTACAGCCATATTCTATCAAAGTCACAAACTTTAGCTCATCACTGTTGTGATTTCTAAGTTTCGTGACTCTGTTAGAATAGAGCGGTTAATTGTGGATTTCGCCAGAATATCCATATGGACAAAGAACGTAAATAACAGGAAGGGACAACTCGTTATAATTGTGGCGAAAGTGCGCAAAAGGGGCGTGCCTTCTCTTTTCATCCAATCAAAAAACGCGTTGGGGAAAAGAGAAGGCACGCCCTGTTGCGTACTTTCGCTACTACCAGTTGTCCCTTCTTGTTATCTACGTTCTTTGATATAGATTGAAAAAGTTGTGGAACAAATGTTGTTGATGAATCGATATTCTGCCGAAATCCGAAATTAATCTGCGTTTTGCTAACTTTAATCTTGCAATTGTCACGCCCAATTCTAGGGGTTTGTCACCTTACAGAAAAATCTTGCCATACAAATATTATTTCTGGATAGGTATTTTATCGTAATCCCCAGTAAAATTTCAATTTTAGCAAAAACCCGATGTGTAACACCTTACTAAATATATCTCATCACAAGTTTTCGAAAATAAATTACAAAAAATTGTTGATTCTCACAGAATAAACCATCTCGTCATAAAGAAAAATATTTTAAAAATAGCTCTTGAAAAACCTCAATTTTTTCGGACCACGCTTTGAATAGAGAATTAAACAAGGACTAAACAAGGTATAATTTTAAGTCCCTAATTTACTGTACTTCACAAATCAACTTCAAAAAGTTCACTGTTAATAGCTAAGTTAGCTTTAGGACAATCCTAACCATCTTATATATAGAAATGTTAAGCCCGTTTCTCTAGCTTTAAGATGAAATCTCTATGATGAGCAGAACCCGAAGTGTAACGAGTTAAAGAAGTACACGATTAGTCAGAATCACGAAAAAATTCAAAATTTGACAGACCATATCTTCGAAGAAAAACAATTTAAAAAATTTCTTCGAATATGTGTTAGCTTATTTCATGTATAGAACCCATAAAAAAAAACTGAAGCCAGTCGAAAGTGTGACACCAAATTTGGTGTCCGTTATGAAAAAGAATGTCTCATATTTGGATACATACTTAAGTTGTGTGTACATACATTTGTTGCAAGTGGTTTTGATATTCGTAGCATGGTTTTAGGCATAGGCTTAGGTAGTCTATTGATAAAAAGGCGGTATCACCCCTATATATCACGGGTACAGTTAATGACGGGACAAATGATCACAAATTTTATCATCTAGACAAATGATCACATAACAGGTAATCACTGGGCATGTTGTCACAAGACATTTTATCACAAGTTATTTTGATAACATAACAGTTTATCACTGGACAAGTTGTCACAAAACCTTTTATCACATGTTAATTTGATCACGAGACGATAGCTTTGAATAATATATATATGTACAAATGATCATGCATAAGTGGGTGAACTTAATGGAACGACAGTTATTATTTCATATTACTCAGGATGTTGTCAAGGATAAAATGATAGAGACTGTTTTTGGGGGATGTAATTTTGACCGCGTATATTAAAACCGCCTTCTTATTTGTTTGGCGGCGTAATTTCATTGTTTTAACGCGGTCTGATTTCACTTGGCAAAATGAATTATGCCCGCGCGGCCTAATTCCATTTCTTGGAGGAGGGAGGAGGGAAAGGGGGGCGCAGGGAGGGTAGGGGGAAAGAGGGGGAAGCTATGGGAGAAAGAAAGACGACACCTATGGCTTTTTGCCGGAGAAATGCTCCGTGCTCACAACGAAGCTCTTCAGTCGACTGATGTCCACAGCCGAGAGCTCATCGGGAGTGTGAAAAAAGTGCGACCCAAGGTGCTTAAATCTTAGGCTCGTAAAGGCAGGGCACCAGAGCAGCAGATGTTGAGATGATTCCACCTCATCGTCCCCCATGCAGCTGGTGCAGTAAGGGTTATCCGCGACACTCAACCTTACGGCATGGTTACCAATCACACAGTGACCAGTAAGCACTCCAACCTATGGTGAGAGATGCAGCTTGCTTAGTCTCAAGAGCTCCCTAGATCGCCCCCGGTCCACCCGTGGCCAGAAACACTTTGCCACACTGCATTCCAAGGTGTTCGCCTAGCGCTCGCTGAGCTGACTAAACGCCCATCTGTCAAGAAGCAGACCACACGAGGTCAGAGGAGCCCCCAGACCCTCCCTATCCGAAAGTAATTCCTCGAGGGTTCCCTGTCTTGCTAGCTCATCAGCCATGCAGTTGCCAGCGATTTCGCTGTGATCTGGGACCCAAATGAGCTTAATATCAAAATGGTTATACGCGGTCGACAGGGAAGTCAAATACTCCCTCACCGTTTTCGAACGCTCCGTCAGGGAGCCAAGAGCCTTGATGGCAGCCTGGCTGTCAGAATAGATATTTACCTCTTTAACAGATGTTACACTAGAGAGCAACCAATCTGAAACCTCTTTTATTGCGGCCACCTCAGCCTGGAAAACACTACAGTGATCCAGTAGCCTAAATTTCAGGTTGATGGAGAGCTATTCGCAGAAGACACCTCCGCCCACCTTCCTATCCAGCTTCGACCCATCTGTAAATAAGCTTACAGGTCCTCGGTTCAAGATACTGCACCCCTCCCAGTCTTCCCTCGCCGCAATGTGGGTGGTAAAAGATCCATTCGGACCCAGAACCGGCGTGCAGTGGTCTGTCCCAGTCGGTAAGAACCCGAAATATCTTAGAATTCTGGAGTGCCCATAGCTCGAGGTGAACTTGAAGTCCACCGCTCTTATCCTTACTGCGGCACGCGCAGCAGCAACCCTGCCAGCTATGTCTATAGGCACAACATTTAACATGGCATTAAGCACAAAAGTAGGTGTGGTTCGAAGTGCCCCACTGATTCCAATTAAGGCAGCTCTTTGCACCTTCTCCAGCTGCTTGGCGATGTAGGCCTTGTCAAGTGCGTTCCACCAGACGAGTACCCCATATAATAAGATTGGCTTGATTATGGTTTCATAGAGCCAATGCACTACCTTCGGCGAGAGGCCCCAGCGCTTGCCAATGGCCCCTCGGCAACAACACAGTGCTACTGTAGCCTTCTTGACTCTTTCCTCCACATTAGGCTTCCAGGAAAGCTTACTGCCAAGGATCAATCCCAAGTACTTCACCCTGTCATAAAGCCTCAGAGGAAGACCACCCATAGAGGGAAGACGGCAATTCGGTATCTTATACCTCCTAGTAAAGAGAACAAGCTCCGTTTTACTGGGATTTACACCCAGCCCGCAGCTAGAAGCCCAGTTCTCAACCAAGCTCAAGTAACCCTGCATAAGCTCAAATAGTGCTTCCGGGAACTTTCCTTTTGTTATCAATACTATATCATCGGCATAGGCAGCCACCCGACAGCGACTTCTTTCCAGATCCAACAGCAGGTCATTGATTACAACGACCCAAAGTAATGGCGAGAGAACTCCCCCTTGCGGAGTACCTCTACTCACACACCTACGGATTGAAGCGTTGCCGCACTCTGCCGCGACAGTTCTATTGCAAAGCAAGCGGTAAATAAACCTGACAAGGTCGGCTCCGAACCCTAGCTTATTTAGGGAGTTAACTACAGCCTCAGGCAAAACATTATTAAAAGCCCCCTCGATATCAAGGAAGCCACCGACCGCAAATTCCTTCCGCCAAAAGGGTATCTCTCGATAATTTCAACGACCGTGTGTAAGGCCGTTTCGACAGACCTGCCCTTGCAGTAAGCATGCTGATCCAAGGAAAGGCGCTCCCTGCGGATCCCGCTTCTTAAATGCAGATCGATCAGCCTCTCCAGCGTCTTCAGAAGAAACGAGGAGAGGCTTATCGGTCTGAAATCCCTGGGTGATACATGACAGGCTTTACCCGCCTTCGGAATGAACACGACTCTGACCACCCTCCAAGGCCCCGGAACATGACCCTTAGCCAGACAACCCTCGAAAATGGGCACCAACCAGCCGCACGACACTTCTGCAGATTTCTGCAGTTGGGCCGGTATTATACCGTCGGGGCCCAGGGTCTTGAAGGGCTTGAAGGGGCCAATGTCCCAAAGAAGGCGATCCATGGTTAGGATTTCCGAGACATTCGTCTCGGGGATCGACTCCTCTAACCGGATCCCTCCCGGGTCCGGGTTGCAGGGGAAATGAGCGTCAAGGAGCATCCGAAGAGACTCCTCGCTGCTCATTGCCCAGCCGCCGCTCTCATCCCTGATGTATCCCAGGGGAGCGGGATTTTCAGAAAGAACTCGCCGAAACCTTTAACACTCCTGACTACCCTCCAGGCTTTCGCAGAACAGTCTCCACGATGTCCGCTTCGCTTTGCTGATCTCGGATTATATATCCCAAGCCCAATCTTATACAGTGCCCAGTCGGAGGCTGATTTACTCTTCCTGGCCCTATTGAAAAGGCCTCTCCTCGAGGCCCTCAGATCAGAGAGCTCCTCCGACCACCAGAGCGGTTTGCTCTTACGTTTGTGGTAACTCAGGGGACAAGACATATCAATGGCCCTTTTACTCGAAGTGGTGAACACTCCAATTAATTCGTCAATTTCGCCTTCACTCCAGGTCCCGCCCCCAACGGGCCCAACCGGAAGCAATTCCTGCAGACTTCTGCAGTATAAGTCCCAGTTGGTTCTCCTCAGATTCCTGTAAGGTTTGTACTTAGGACGCGCTTCGTCCAAAGCGAATTGTATGTACCGATGATTGGAAAAGGAGTGCTCCCTAAGAACTCTCCAGCCAGATATACGGGACATTATATCAGAAGAGACCAACGTGATATCTAAAACCTCTTCTCTACTAGCCATTACAAAAGTGGGGTCGCTCCCCCTATTACATATACATAAATTTTCATTAAGTATAAAATTAAAGAGTGACTCACCTCTACTGTTGATATCTGAGCTGCCCCAAATCGTATGGTGGGAATTCGCGTCAGACCCAATAACAACGCGGATCCTCCTGCATCTAGCTTCTGCCACCGCATTCCTTAGTAAACATAGTAAGCACGGAGGTGGCTCCACCCCGTCCTCGTGTGCCGTATAAGCGGAGATTAACCAGAGTTCTCCGGTTGCACCCTCAAGGCTCACCGTGACAATGTCTCCATCGCTGAAAAGAGGCAAAATAAAAGCATTAAGTTCCTTCCTGATGAGCATGCAGCTAGCTGCATCCCGCTGCACCACCAGTTTGTAGTCCCTCGTCCCGATACCAGAAACCTTATCGCAGCTGCTCAGCCACGGCTCCTGGATCAGGACTACATCAACTCCACCTAGCTCAGGGTGGATTAAAAGGTTGGCTGACGCCGCCTTAGAGTGCTGAATATTGATCTGTTATTCATCCGCCGAAATCCCCTCCAGCACCCCTCCGTAGGCGCCATCCCCATCGGACGCAAGGAGCAATTCCTCCTCCGCCCTGTCGAACAGCGGGCCAACAGTGATAACCGATCCCGCACTCGAAGGAGGGCCAGCAATGCTGTCATTGTCCGACATGACGGACTCGACCTCCATACCTATGGGGGCATCCTCCACATTCATATTTTCGCCCACCATCGCAACCGGAACAGGCTCGTCATCCCCTCTGGAGTCGGTCTGGTAGACCTTCATGACTACCTTCTCGAAGCCATAGTAGATGACTCCCTGTCTTTCGGCGAGAGGCTTAAGAGACTCCGAGTTCAGCAATATCAGCGCTTGCCGAAAGTCACCGTCGGAGCTCTCAAACCGGATTGCCTTCCAGTTGTGCGCTGGAAGGTCCGGGTTACAGTAGCGGAAGATATTTTCCACTTCTCTCAGCGATTAAGGCGCCGAGGGAAGCCAGACCCGTGCACGCGGACGCAAGGGAAGGTCCCCCTTCCCTTTGGCTCCCACCCAAACCTCCCCGACTAAGGCTACTGCCGCCTTGTAAAGCGCGGCCGACCGCTCATCGGCACACACCACCCCTGATGCCAACCAGCACTCTCGCACCGCGGCGGTGGCCCCGGATTTTCCCTGACCACCCTCATAAACACCCCTGATAAGGCCGAAGACACCTTCCTCCAATCCTCCCTGGCGATGGCCCCGTCATCCTTACCCCGATCCAAAACACCCAGAGTGATAGAGCCCGCCTGTTTAGCAATCTCGCTATAGAGCTTAGGCGTCCCTCCCGCTCTGGGCTTCTTGGAGAGGGGGGTTTCCCCCTCCTGCGATCTCTGCCGCTTGACAGGTTCAATACGGGATGCGCTCGCACCCCCAGAAAAACCCTCACCACAGCCCTCCTGGCCGCCGCTTAGCACCCCCCTGGCCCACTTGAGCGACCGCGCGTGCTGCTCAGATAGCTGCGCAGCACCCACCTCGCCGTAACGCGCCAGGATCTTGGTGGCCATGCGACGGTCATCATGTGCTTTCCTGGCTGGCCCAGCATGCCGTTTAGGCCTAACGGAGGGATTCCTCCCAGATTTAGCCGCAATTCCTGGGTCCGGCCACACTGTCCAGTGCCCTCACGCCCATATCCGCAGACGATTTCGTCTGCGACCCTGCCTCCGTCCTAAATGCAGGCGAATTCGCCCGCGCCCCTAACCCCGAGACTAGGTGCGGTGGGTTCCCACCGGCACCACCAGAGACGAACCATATAGAACCCATAAAAAAAAACTGAAGACACCAAATTTGGTGTCCGATATGAAAAAGAATGTCTCATATTTGGATACATCCTTAAGTTGTGTGTACATACATTTGTTGCAAGTGGTTTTGATATTCGTAGCATGATTTTAGGCATAGGCTTAGGTAGTCTATTGATAAAAAGGCGGTATCACCCCTATATATCACGGGTACAGTTAATGACGGGACAAATGATCACAAATTTTATCATCTAGACAAATGATCACATAAAAGGTAATCACTGGGTATGTTGTCACAAGACATTTTATCACAAGTTATTTTGATAACATAACAGTTTATCACTGGACAAGTTGTCACAAAACCTTTTATCACATGTTAATTTGATCACGAGACGATAGCTTTGAATAATATATATATGTACAAATGATCAAGCATAAGTGGGCGAACTTAATGGAACGACAGTTATTATTTCATATCACTCAGGATGTTGTCAAGGATAAAATGATAGAGACTGTTTTTGGGGGATGGAATTTTGACCGCGTATATTAAGGCCGCCTTCTTATTTGTTTGGCGGCGTAATTTCATTGTTTTAACGCGGTCTGATTTCACTTAGCAAAATGAATTATGCCCGCGCGGCCTAATTCCATTTCTTTATGCACGGATTGCACGAAATGCAAAAATACTATTCCAAATTTCGAAGAGTACGAGAGCACCCCATTGCAAAGTGGAAGCATGCAGGGGTAGCAAGCAGCGAAATTATGTATCAAATATAATAAGAGGTTAGGTTAGGTTAGGTAAGCGGGCTGCCTCCACATGTGGAGGTACACTTGGACTCGACTAAGCTGTCCGTTGTGATGCCCTTAGTGGGGGGGTGAGAGGGAGGAGGGAAAGAGGGACGCAGGGAGGGTAGGGGAAAAGAGGGGGAAACTATGGGAGAAAGAAAGACGACACCTATGGCTTTTTACCGGAGAAATGCTCCGTGCTCACAACGAAGCTCTTCAGTCGACTGATGTCCACACCCGAGAGCTCATCGGGAGTGTGAAAAAAGTGCGACCCAAGGTGCTTAAACCTTAGACTCGTAAAGGCAGGGCACCAGAGCGGCAGATGTTGAGATGATTCCACCTCATCGTCCTCCATGCAGCTGGTGCAGTAAGGGTTATCTGCGACACTCAGCCTTACGGCATGGTTACCAATCACACAGTGACCAGTAAGCACTCCAACCAATAGTGAGAGATGCAGCTTGCTTAGTCTCAAGAGCTCCCTAGATCGCCCCGCTCCACCCGTGGCAGAAACACTTTGCCACCCTGCACTCCAAGGTGTTCGCCCAGCGCTCGCTGAGCTTACTAAACGCCCATCTGTCCAGAAGCATACCACACGAGGTCAGAGGAGCCCCCAGACCCTCCCTATCCGAAAGTAATTCCTCGAGGGTTCCCTGTCTTGCTAGCTCATCAGCCATGCAGTTGCCAGCGATTTCGCTGTGACCTGGGACCCAAATGAGCTTACTCCCTCACCGTTTTCGAACGCACCGTTAGGGAGCCAAGAGCCTTGATGGCAGCCTGGCCGTCAGAGTAGATATTTACCTCTTTAACAGATGTTAAACTAGAGAGCAACCAATCCGAAGCCTATTTTATTGCGGCCACCTCAGCCTGGAAAACACTACAGTGATCCGGTAGCCTAATTTCAGGTTGATGGAGAGCTCTTCGCAGAAGACACCTCCGCCCACCTTCCTATCCAGCTTCGACCCATCTGTAAATAAGTTTACAGGTCCTCGGTTCAAGATACTGCACCCCTCCCAGTCTTCCCTCGCCGGAATGTGGGTGGTAAAAGATCCATTCGGACCCAGAACCGGCGTGCAGTGGTCTGTCCCAGTCGGTAGGAACCCGAAATCTCTTAGAATTCTGGAGTGCCCATAACTCGAGATGAACTTGAAGTCCACCCCTCTTAGCCTTACTGCGGCACGCGCAGCAGCAACCCTGCCAGCTATGTCTATAGGCACAACATTTAACATGGCATTAAGCGCAAAAGTAGGTGTGGTTCGAAGTGCCCCACTGATTCCAATTAAGGCAGCTCTTTGCACCTTCTCCAGCTGCTTGACGATGTAGGCCTTGTCAAGTGCGTTCCACCAGACGAGTACCCCATATAATAAGATTGGCTTGATTATAGTTTCATAGAGCCAATGCACTACCTTCGGCGAGAGGCCCCAGCGCTTGCCAATGGCCCCTCTGCAAAAATACAGTGCTACTGTAGCCTTCTTGACTCTTTCCTCCACATTAGGCTTCCAGGAAAGCTTACTGTCAAGGATCAAGCCCAAGTACTTCACCCTGTCAGAAAGCCTCAGGGGAAGACCACCCATAGAGGGAAGACGGCAATTCGGTATCTTACACCTCCTTAAAGAGAACCAGCTCCATTTTACTGGGATTTACACCCAGCCCGCAGCTAGAAGCCCAGTTCTCAACCAAGCTCAAGTAACCCGGCATAAGCTCAAATAGTGCTTCCGGGAACTTTCCTTTTGTTATCAGTACTACATCATCGGCATAGGCAACCAACCGAAGCCACTTCTTTCCAGATCCAACAGCAGGTCATTGATTACAACGACCCAAAGT
>NW_016163111.1:24947-38403 GCF_001687245.7 Rhagoletis zephyria | reverse complement strand
CTTTCATGAACATCTGCAAATTTTACTTTGACAGATTACTGCTTTTGAATACATCTGCATACATCGATAGAGGAGTTACATACTTATATAAAAAATCGCATCTAAACAATCAGAGGTATGGAAGATATGGCACCAATCTAAGTGATTTTCACTGCTATGTGATCGGTATGTAAACCGGTAACACAATTTATTGGGTTTAGTTTCCTACATAAAGGAGATATATGGCAAAAACTGGTATCTGAACAATCAGTGCTATAGGAGATAAAGCTTATACAGCATAGATTTTGACGATTTTCTCAGTAGACTTTGTATTATTATTTATAAAATATCTTACGAAATTTACCGGTTTTAGCTGTTCAAATAAAGGAGCTTTACAGTAAAATCCCATATCTGAACAATCAGATGTATGGAAGATATATGTTGTAGTCATCCGATCCTTGTTATTTTCACTGTAAGTATTCTGTTAATAATGAGTGAAAATGGTGCGAAATTTCATGTTCCTCGCTGCATAAATGGAGGAGTTATGATAAAAGACCTCATATCTAAACAATCAGTTGTGTGGGGGCTGCAGGTTATAGTGACCCGATCTTTGTTATTTTCACTGTAAGTCTTCTGTTGAAAATGATTGAAATCAGCGCGAAATTTCATGGTCCTAGCTACATAAATGGATGAATTATAACGAAAAATCTCATATCTGAACAATCAGTTGTATGGGAGCTATAGGTTATAGTTACCCGATCTTTTTAATTTTCACTGTAAGTATTCTGTTGATAATGGGTGCAAGTATTGCAAAATTTGTGTGAAGCCTTCGGCATAGCCGAAGACAGCGCTGCTCTTACTTGTTTTCTTGTTTTAGTGGGTTCCTGTATAGTTTAGCTTTACAATTTTAAATGCGAGGTGGTGCTGGAGTCGAGTTATTACTAAAAATCGTATTTACTTGTATCGTCAGGTGAAGTCATTCGGAGACGCCAGGCATCAAATTTAAATTACCACCGTTGAAGTGACAACTGCATCGATGTACTAACACCACTGGAATTAATTAAACTCTTTCCAGTTACGTCAGTAGGAGTTCTGACCCATACCATATATTTTTTAATTTTATTATGCACTTCCTTTATGTACAGTGTGCNTAATTAAACTCTTTCCAGTTACGTCAGTAGGAGTTCTGACCCATACCATATATTTTTTAATTTTATTATGCACTTCCTTTATGTACAGTGTGCATGTCCAATTGAAGATATAAAAAATATATTCAGTGCGAAAGTTCCATGAAACTCTTCGAAGAAAAAACGTTTCTTTTTTGCAATTATTTATCAAAGAAAGACGAAAATTGTGGAAAACAATTTGGAAAGGATGCTGAAATATTTAGATCTGAAAACATTTCGTTTCTTGCTGATGAAGTGCTTTTCGAAATCAAAAAGCCAACTGTGTCGACCACCAGCGGGATTCTAACTTTCGTTATAGCTAAAATATGCTAAAATGCGAAAGTTTACATTTTATCCGCTTTTCGCTAAAAATATATTAGCCTAAATTTTAGTATCCGCATTTGGCGCTATGCAACAGAAGCAGCTCTCAAAATTTGCTTGCATTTTTGGTGGTAAATAGCTCATTTTAATGGTGATAAATAGTGAAAATGGAATAAAAAAATAGCAGCCTCAATTTGGATTACATTTCATCTCCTGTAGCGTAACCATGGCTAAGTTACAAAAACACTCGCACCGATTCGCAATGACTATTGATGAAAAGCCTTCGGAAAAAGGCAAATCTTTGAGAGAATCTACGCCATGCTTTTCCTGAGCGACACCTTTTTAGATCAGTTAATAAATTTATCGTTAAATACATCGATTACATGTCAATTCAAATTCAAGCAAAACAAACAAATTTTACTTAGATTTTAATAATATTAACCCTTTCGGTACATCTTTTTAGATTCGGGCTTTAAAAATCCAATTTTTTATTAAATGATCCTTAATACATAATAAAATAACATTGAATTAAATTTTTTTCCAAAATGCGATTCTAAAATGTTTTTTGGAATGATACCATATGGCATCATTTGTACTAACTGGTGTAAAAAATATGCAAACAATTTTTAATATGGTATTTTATTTTATTCAAATCAAATTAAATAACACCACAAAAATTTAATAAAATAAGTTGGAACATGCATAGATTTAATAATTCATTTAAAAAATTTACCAGTTTTAATTTCCCAGTACAAATATATCGTTATTTGCTGGTGCGAATTTCCGCTCCTTCAAATATTATTGATGCCATATGGCATCATACACATTTAAAAATATACCACGCGTTTATTAGCACTTTTTTAAATTAAATTACAAGTTCTAGCAATATACGACACTATTTTGGAGAATATAGCATATTTATTTGTTTTTAATTTATTGGGTTATTTGGTAAAATATAGTATTTTAATGTAGACCTTTCTAAGCAGAAGAAAATCGATATTTTAGTAAAGTTTTAAAACTGAAATTTTTCATCTACTAAGGATAAAAATAACAATACCGTATTAATCTGTGAGTATTTAAAAAAACATGACGCCATATGGCATTAACCCTCCGATGAGTGACAGTGCCGATGACGTTAGATTCGTGAGAAGGTCCTTAGGGACCTACAAAGAGTTGCTCGATGTTTCGACTGTACATGTGCAACTTCTTTGGTATTTATGTTGTCTTTTGATTAAATTAACGTCCTGCATATATATTAGGAATGAAATAATTTGAAGAACAAGTGAAAAAAAAATCAAAACATGAAGACAAGTAACTTGTTATTTCTTCTAAAATTGTACAAGGTCCCTAGGGACCTTGTTACTAATCCCCGTACTATATATGTTGAAATCTCAATAACACTCGAACGTGATCCCGTATCCCTTCGAAACTTATTTTAAACGATTCAGCTTAATTTATTCTTGAAATACATGTATAAATTCTTTTCAAAAATGCATTGAACAAAAAGATATAGGCACATTAAATACGAAAAGGTCCCTAGGGACCTTCTCACAAATCGAAGGGTTAAAATAGCGAAAGGGTTAAGTGACTTGCAAATATTAATATGATTAGCCTTAGCTTTACCTTTATGTCAGCCAGCATGTCGTTAGTTGGTATGTATATTAATTTAATTTTACCGCTATCTAAGTGCTGCCGAATAAATTTGCATTTTATATCAACGTGTTTTGTGCGAGGTGAATACTCTTACACTTTTATTGTCGCAGTAAAAAACCATACCGTTCGCCATGTTTGGTATCAGCTCTCGTTGTAATCGCATTAGCCACGTTGCTTCTTGGATCGCCGATGTCATGGCCATGAATTCTGCCTCCGTTGATACAGAGAAATAATTCGCTGTCGTCGAGTACACCAAGAGATCGGACCTCCTTGGAACTTGAACATATAGCCCGTCGTCGAACGCCTTTCATCGAGGTCACTAGCCCAATCTGCGTCGCAGTACCCAGCAGTGATCGGACTTCTACCACATTGTGGTAGATCTGCCACGTTTTTGAGCATCTACCACATCTACCACACAAGGTCTGAAATCTAGCACATATTCGCGTTTTTGAGTAGTTTTATTGTTGCTCGACATAAACAGGCAGAATGGATAAAATAATCTGTAAAATAGTAAATTTCCTCAACATTCAGTTTTTTGATAGGAAACGTGGTTTTATTGTGTTAAATTGCAAAATATATGATTTATAAAAAGAATTAATAACGAAAATATTAAAAAATGGCGATTTTTGTGAAAGTTTTAGCAAATTTCAATGCATTTAAAGTTTCTAAAGCGTTGTTTACTTTTACTTGGAAAAAAATTGCCAAAACTCAACGCAATTTTTAGCAACTTCAATCTTGCACTTTATTATACTAAAATAAATTTTTTTTAGATTCTAATTAACATGTTTGCAATTTAGGTGAAACCTTGCAGAATTTTTTTAATTTTTGTACGATGTTTGATCCAAAATCTGAGATCTACCAAATTTTTTGAAATCTACCAAATTTTTTTCCAGTTTCTACCACACAAAATTTTTTTGAAGTCCGATCACTGCATGGCTGTCGAGGGCGCTTGCGATGTTTTCGGGGGAAATGCGATTTTGCATGTTGGGTTTTTGCGTGTAGCGAACATTATTAATTCCAAAAAATTTAATATATAATTACAGGTGTCAGCCCTGTAGCTTCACTAGTAGCAAACACGTACACTGATACACAGGTGTAGCAGCAATTATTTGGAAATTTAAACTTTGTGTTAGAACAAAAAGCGAGGAAAACTTATGAGCACCGCACTTACTTACTTATTCACTCAACATCACTCAGAATAAAATTTAGCCATAGTAATTATTATTTTATTCTAAATTTATACAACCTAATACCTGTGCCAATGTTGTTTATCTTCTTTAGTCCTAACTAAGCATATTCATTATAACCATTATTGTGTCATACGTATATAAATTTCTGACGTGACCTTAACTGACGTTATGTTATTAAAATTTCCATTGAAAAGTTTCGATAATATTATTCCCGTTCCACTAACTTTTCCAGTAAGTACTTGCAGAGAGAGCGTAAAACAAAAATAGAGAGTGAAATTGAGAGCAAGAGAAAATTTTCAGAAAAAGGTATTGAACGCAAAACGAATAAAAACTTACAACTTAAGCCATTTTGACACTTTCTGACGGTTAAATTTTGGCTCGCAATTTTCTTTTAATTGGGAATAGTTCCCATCGTCATAAACATAAAAAAATATACTATAGATTTAAATTTTCATCCATATTTTCATTTCACTAATTATATTTCATCAACACATCCTCTTAAACAATTTGTCTACATTTGAATTTGAAACATAACCTTATTTTTTGACTCCTGCAAATTCCTGCTAGTAAAATTTTTACTTGCAAGAATGTGCAGCTCTCTCGGGTTGTTACGCTCTCGAATTCGCTCCCTCTTGCAAATATTTTGGGTTATTGAATATATTTCCAGTAAAAAATTGCAAGTACTAGTAACAACCCGTAACAATTTTTTGATATTGAATGGCCCTATTGTTTTTGAACGAATTTTCAACCCGAAAAAACATGCATTTTACGTTTCAACTAAACATCCAAAATATGAAACAAATGAGAGCATAAATACGGCTTTTCAAAATATCTCGACCCTGGCGCCACCTAGCTAGCTAATTTTTCGCAAACATTTTCTGCTTAAATAACCAGTATCTATCTATTATAAAAAGAAGCTAAATTGGCTCATAAATAATCTAAATATATTCACTCAATTTTTTTTCGCGGTAGATTTTCCGCTGGAAACACCCAAATGTGAAAAATTACAAAGTTTTTTTTTTTTAATTTAATACCCATCCTACTATGCAAAACAAAACCAAAATGTAACGAGGTTAAAAATTTACAAAACATGTATTTTTAATTTTTTTATAGAACCCCTATTATCTATAAAAATAAAATAAAATCTGGAGGAAACCCGTGGCCGCCGTTTGTTTTAGTACTTCCAGGGGGCCCGCACCACGGAAAGAGCCTAGGGGCCCATAGATCTTAAATCCGGCACTGATTACTAATATAGATGTACTAATTCTATTTTCCTTCTTTGCTTGCATATTATATTCATGTACTTTGCCGGAATTATACCGGGCAGTAATTTGAGCTCCGATATGCTCAGACGGTGTATTCTCTCTCAGGCGGCCACAGTAGAAAAGGATCTGGTCTGATTATGCATACTTCGCATAAATTTCAAAGTGTGAGGTTAAAGTCTGTTGAATGCATTTTGTGTGTATTCCATTATCGATAATTTAGCAGAACTTGTAAAAAATTAGCGATCTGCTGTGTTTTGATTTTGCCTCACATTTTCGTAAGTGCCATTTCAATTGCAGTGGCACCAATAGCAAAATGTTTACAGAGATGCATGGAAACCATTCATTAGGGGAATTCACGATTCTATCCATTTAACTTTGGGAACAAGTAAATAATAGGACCACTTTTCAAAGCATTGATATGGTTTGATATGTGTATATTATACATTATGGGAATTTGCAATTTTTATTAATAAAAATTGGTTTTTCTTAAAAAAATACGTAATGAACTATATTAAAAGATATGCACAAGATAAGAAAGAGCACAAAAACACCTATAATTAAATATATGATTTATAATAACAAATTCTCNTTTTAGTAACTTTAACGAGATCTTAACTTATTTTATTTTATTCATTTTAGTGCAGTTTTGACAAAATTTTCTTGCTAAAAAATCTTTTGTTACACTACTTCATTTTATTCCTTTGATTGTACGGTTAATAAAAGCTTCTTTTTAAAAAATGTTTTTTTTATAAAGTCGTTGTATATTAAAAAGTGTTATTTTATTTTATGTAGATAATTTTGCAATAGATATTAAAATAATTCAACTTGCAATGAAAGAGAACAGAAGACTTGGCAAGCAAAATGTTGTTTGCTTACGTTTTGTATAAGCATACATATGTACATATAGCAGCAGTTAATTTTATTTAAAGAAATGGCGTGTCGACCATTTCCGCTGTAGCATGGCATATATTTAGGCGCACTATTTAACTTCTTCTTGCGGGCGACATCTGGAGTCTTCTAATTCCTACAACGAGGTTCATATCGAGACTAGATTGATATTTAGAATTTGCCACAGATAGCTTTGCTAGACTACCGCCGCGGCGCGCCGGCAGCTTTAACAATTTTATAGTGGTTTTACGTTCTTTGGCAAATTACGCTCTGTTAGCCATAAATCTTACTATTTTTTGACCGCCTTTGAATCAAGACCCCTGGACCATATGGGGAAATCATTTATATTTTAAATTGCATTGATTGATTGGAACTATGCTGAAAATTTCAAGTCTCTAACTTGTCGGGAAGTCAGTTTAAAATCGATTGGAAATTTCTGCGATTTGCGCGGGACGACCAAGGTAAATAAAAGCTTATAAAAACTCTGCAGGCGAACATTTGGAAGAAAATATCGCGCTATTTTTTATTCAAAATTTTAATTTTATATTTAAACATCGTTTTATTTGAAATAAAATAATAAAATATAATATCAATGCAGTTGTTTTATTTCGCTGTTGGCAGTTGTCCTTAAACCTAACTATATAATGCTATATATAAAATTAAAGGGTATTTTTATGCTTTTTATAGCAAAATATCGTTTAATATATGAAGTTAATTACCTCTTTGTTTCAAAAACATACTTATTATATTTACATATTTTGACAGATATTGCATAGAAAATTATGTCAAACTGCAAAGGACTTTAGTGTCGACTTAATTTGGACTACAAATATACCCCATTAAAACCACTTAATATCCACTTGAATGAATTTTTCTGTAAACAAATTCATTTACCTAAATAAATCAAAAATCAACTGTTTTGTTCACACACCGTGAATAACCCTATTGCGTCGATTCATAAGGTCGTTAGTAGAGAATGGAGGGCCGGAATCTTTGCTGTCAGCACGAACTCGTGCGGGCCTGGGCGTTCAGTAAAATTTCATAAAAGCACGTAAAGGCACGAAAAGCCAGTTGCTAATACTAAAAATTTAGATGAGCTTTTGTTTTTATACAAAAAAAAAATAATAGTTCATATTTAAAACTCTTTTGATAAGAGAAAAGCAAAAAAAGAAATATTTGGAAACCGATAGAAAATATATAATACTTAGTAGTTTTGGTTACATACATATCTGTACATAAAATACCTTTAACTTTTTCTACTTCCCAGAAAATATATTATAAAAATCTTTGATGTAAAATATTGATTCGCTTAAGTAAATATACATATGGCCATGAACACAAAATTAAAAATATGTTCATATGTATGTATACATACAATAAAAGTTGGCTCTTTATTTCCGGGCTGGGGCGTGACCCGTCGTGCCGGGCCGGGCCCCACTAAAATTCTTAACGTGTGGGCTTGTGCGTGTTTTGAAAGTTGATTTTGCACTCGTGCCGGGCCGGGCTTGAAAATTTAGACCCGTGCCCATCTCTAGTTGGTAAATTTTGTTGCATGCAAAGCACAATCAGCTTAAGTCTTGTAAAGTTGTGTTACGTTTAAGAAGTTGCGCGAAGTTATGCGAAGTATACATAATCAGACCTTTAAGTGTTGATAAAATTTCAAATTTTGAAATGCAGCGGAAAACATACATTTGTCTTCACGGAGAACTCTTGGATCTAGGTCAGCGATGGGCAGAGAGATATTTTACTCTGCACGGTCCTATACAAAATATATAGAAAAGCGCTTTGCCCGTGGTAAAGGCAGGGCCCAACGCCGATCTAGGTTAAAGAATTCAAAAATGAGTAGTCTACTTGCAATGTGCACTATGTAAAATTTTGTCGATTTTTAGTTTTTGGTGCGTACCGTACCAGTATTTAAAGTAGTTTCATGTCCACTTACAACACACTGCAAAATCTTTCTATATTCTGAAAAACGTAGCATCAAATGTTAACTACTCTTGCAAAAGTCGCTACAATGTAGCTTCAAATGTTAACTACTCTTGCTAAAGTCGCTATAGTACAAGAATGATAGAATACAAGATTGCGCCGATCAGAGAGGATTTTTGAGAATAACTTTTGTGTGACGTCGCACTGGTGCAATTGCGAGAGAGAAATGCCAAAACGTGAGCAAGAATGGAAGAAGAAGAAAAAATGTTGCAAGGAAAATGTAAACAAGATGCACCAGTGTGACGTCATGCAAACGACGATTCTGTCAAATTCGTTAAGAGAGAAATAGCGGTCCGAGATCGGCGCAACCTTTGTATTCTCTCAATCGTGGCTATAGTACTTATTTATACACTCTTAACAGTCTCCATCTTCTTATAAACTTAGAACACTGCAAGAAAACGTGTTAGTTTCGGTGCCTAGTGCAAGAGGTAGTAAAAAAGAAGCAGACCAATCTTCATTGAGGAGAGAACTCAAAAAGCTAAAAAAAAAGCTCGCTATTTAAAAGTTACTGTTTCAAAACTTGCTATATTCAATTTATAAATATAAAACTAGCAAAAACTACCATACTGCAATTTTATTTTTTAATGTTATTAAGCGCTTATTTATCAAAATTTTCAGGTAAAAAATATACTGTTAGGATGTTACTTGTAGTCATAGACGTTTTTTTTTTAAATTTATGGCTTACTTTTATAAAATCACATAACGCTGTTCGCAAGTGGACTACTCAAATGTATTACAAGAAAATCCCTTTTCTAAATGTGCGGATTTTACTTTTACCTTACTAATTTTATCTTAAGGATAGAAGGAAATAAAACTTGTCAAACAAAATTTTGCAAAAAAAAAAAATGATTCGTAACCCGAGTTTATACGGTCCATTCAAATATCTCAAATTGCAGATTTCAACAGTTTGTAACGTATTTTTAGTTCATTGTCTATTTTATATAAGTATACGCATACATATAGGTCTTATCAGTGCCGTAGCAATGAATTCGAAATATATGCTCCTATTTTGGTTGTAAAAGTTTTTTTCAGGACTTAAATTTATAAAACTCTTTGTGTTTATTAAAATTGCGGAAAATTTTAAATCAGCTTTACGTCAATAAATGCTCAACTTAAAAAAAAATTAGCTCTTCATTTTAGCTACTATTAGTATCATTTAGCTTTTTTTAGCGCCCTTTTCCGACCGTTTTAGCTCTAAACGAAATTTGCTTCTGGCGACACTGAGTATAAATTCGATGATGTTTTCTGAAATTTTGTTTTGCACAGCCAAGATCCCGATCGCAGGGCAAATACGATTGGCCTTTTATTGAAAAATAATGATAGATTTTGTTGAATCTCTTGGTATCCTGTAACGCTAAGAGGAAACACCGCTTGCTTGGTTGTTTCTCTTTTATATTTATATATGTAGTGGCACCAACTGTAGTGGCACTATTTAGTAAATTAAACTCAGTCGATTAAGAGACAAATTTTAAACAAAACTGCTATCTTAATATAAAAGATCAAATTTTGGACTTGTACGGTTGTCGAACTCACTGAGTCAACTAATGGAGCCTTTTATGCAGTTCCTGAAAAAAGGAGGCAACAAGAATGTGCATAATGTAAGTATGATTTAAACGCATTCTCTAAGTATAAATATGTACATCTGAAAGTAAATATGTACATACAAATATTACTACTAAGTATCTGTTTATATACATACATATATAATATATATATAAATATGTTCACGTTATATTCACAATCTCTTATTCTTACAATATCTTATTCTTTTATTCATAGTTGGTTTACCAAAGTCGTCAAGATTTTGCAGAAAAGTTTTTTATGATCTTAGTTTATGAATATGTACTTCTACCAAAACGCATGTGACCGTAATCGTCGAATTGCTCCTCACCACCTCGTTTTCCGAACCGCATGTGACCATAGTCGTCAAAACGCTTGGATAGACTGCTGTCCTCATTTTCCACCAACAAATCCAGTTCGATAGGTATTTTAGACCGTGATATTTGCAACATTTGCGGACCGAGACCGTATAGAGGCCGCATATTATGATAATTGCCGAGAGAACGTCTACCGGTGGCATCACCATATGATCTCAGAGGCAATCCATTTGAGATTTCACTACCGTCGTTCGAACTCATATCACTTAATTCTGCCTTGTTTGTCCCTAAAGTATTTGCTGAAGTCGAATTAAATAAAACACAGAAAAGCGAGATGAAAGTTATTAATTCTGGTACGCTTGACATGCTTTGGATTGGAAAAATTATAGGTGCTTGCGCTAAGGACACGTTTCTTCAATTGATTTCAATAACTAATGGCGATGCACCTTTTATAACGAATGAAAGACACAAGAACTTAAAATACATGGTTTTTCCTTTTTCGCCTTTTTAATATTCCACTGCATTTTTTAAATAGCCTCTTCAACTCTGCGCTTATCATTTAAGCAAATTCAATTACAAGTTCTTTCTCGCAATTTGACACATAATTGGCAGGTGTTCGCAGCTTCTGAAGAATATTGTTGCATAATAGATTGACGAGCAAAGGCGTTAGTTATTCTTATATCCTTCATTATTTATGCTACGGAGTGCTAAAACATTGTACAGACGGCGCACAGTGGCGCGTTTGATCAACTAATCCGGACAAAATGCATTGTCCAATTTTAAGATTGTCTTTAAAAGTCTCTTTTAAATTGGTTGAACCAAACATCGTATAAAAGGAACACAATTAGTGATATCTTTTGATATTGGTGCATCACAGAATGCTTATATATATAGGCTTTTATTTACCAATAAATATTATAACATTTTTCTAAAGTGGGCAATCCAAATGTTGCACCGCGTTATACCGCACAGAGTGACGTCCCCATATAAGCTGCGGCCAAAAGTAGTAACCGTCCTACAAATTCGCTAAAATTTCGTACATGCGCTATTCTGAACTTAAGAATGAAGAAATGTGGAAAATTTTAAATCTCGACGCTCTACCACGCCCGAGCTCTTGTAGGCGGAAATAGTATGTAAATGTTATCCGATTTTGATTAAATTCATATTATATTCTGGTTTTGACTATAAAAGCACAAATCTGAAAGAACGCCAAAATTGGTTTACATTATCTTCCACCAATTCTAGAAAAAGAAGCACAAATTTAAAAAAATAACTTTTTTTTTAGAAATTTGGTGTACACTGCTCGTATACGCTAAAATTTTCCAATTTGGAAGATAATAAAGAGCTTCTTACTATAACGCCCACCCCCTATTTATTTATTTCAATTACGGTACAAATCTAACATAACAACCCGGTGGTTTTACTTTAAAGTGTTAGATGTTAGGTTACATGTTTAAGCACAAATGCATTTAATAATTTAACTACAGTGAAACCCGCTTAAGTACCTAACCCGCATAAGTAACCAACATTTTTGGGCAATGTAAATTTTTGAATGTAATCTGAATAAAAGCCCTCTCTTAAGTACCTCCCTGGTTATTTTCCCAACCCGCCTAAGTACCTCAATTTTTCGTACATTCGTCTCATTGGCAGCGTTACACACCTTCGGCAAAGAAATTATAAAAAATCAACGGTAATTTTTAGCCACTCGAAACTTGCACATTATTATACTAAAATTGAATGGGCTATAAAACTGTATACTCAAAAAATACATCTGAGAAAAAAATTTTAAATTTTATGAATTTTTTCATTAAGTGTTCTATAAAATCTTAAGCTTAGGTTTACATGGTATTTATTAGGGAATGAAGTGTATTTTAATTGAAAAATCCTTAATAAATACGTATACTTCAATAAATGTTTATGTTTTATTCAAGGATTTACATGTTTATGTAAGTTAACAAAAAGATGTAACTACATCAATAATTAAGTACCCGCGGGTTCTTTTAAGTACCCAACCCGCTTAAGTACCTCAAAAAGCTGACATTTTTCGTGAGGTACTTAAGCGGGTTTTACTGTAGTAACTTACTTTCTATTTGAAAACGAAGAGTCGCGTTAATTATAATATATGATATAGATAGTGGAGAGGAAAATTGTAAAAAAGAGGCTAGGTATTTGAGAATAGAATAAGACAAAATGACAAGAATCAGGTAGGAAAATGAGCAAAAATTACAAAAAAACTGTGATCAGTTCTCAATTCTCAATCAATTCTCTCTTAAAGGGCAGAGCGCTACTGATGATTCTGATTGCTAGAGGTAAAGCGTTCCAAAGACCGATAACAAAAACAAAAAAACTCACGTTCAGATTTAAGGCAATTGTATTTAATATAAATAATTTGGATCGGGGAAACTGTAATCGTTCATGGAGATATCTAGGCTCCTGGGTGATTAAGATTTTGTGACTATGTCAAACTCAGTGGCATTTGTCGTCAAATAAGTGAAAACACATTGTCAAATGGGACCAAAAAGCGGTTTATCGACTGATTTTCATCTGGATAGGTCTTTAGTCGTGTACATGCGCTGCTAAATCGACTATATGTCTGTTTTTGGCCTATAATATCATCGATCAAGGTATAGATAAAGGAGATAAAGTTGTGTCAAAATATGTCGCCAAATTTTGGCGTCAAAATATGACATAGGGAAAACCAGTCTTAAGGCATTTTAGCTCCAATAGCTTATCAAAAGATATACCCACGATCTTAATGCTATATTTAGAGATATGTTCGCGGCATCCAATTCCGCAAACATATCTGGCGGTTTTGTTATAAAGAGTGTTGAGTTTTTTCTTGATCACACTATCACAGTTAGCGTACAGCTCGCATCCATACAAAATTGTCGGCAGTAAAAATGTTTTCGCTGGCGACAGGTAATAAGATCAACGGAAATAAGGTCAATTGACTTTATTTCCCACCCTGATGCGAAATAAAGTCAATTGACATTATTACCTTTTTAAAAACGAAATAAAATCAATTGACATTATTTCTCTTTCAAACATTAAATTTGCTTAGCGTCGCGGCGGCCCGCGTACCCTGCGCGACCGGCGCGCACACCACGTCACGCTACGCCGCGGCCCCCCCC
>NW_016163111.1:22902-24902 GCF_001687245.7 Rhagoletis zephyria | reverse complement strand
AGGCCCCCTTCCCCGTATCCGACGTGCTGTAACACAGGTAGATTTATTTTTTGTATACGTTGAAATAAAATTTGTATATATTTTAAACATCGAGGGCTTATATTCAATAATACCCCCTATCTGCACACCTTTCACAAAGATGAGATTCTGATATAAAAATCCACCTAAGCTTTAACTGTCATCAGTGATATTAATGTTACCTTATATATAATTATATAATATCAAAAGTGTGTGAAAACCAATCAATTAACTTATATGATCTCGGTTCTGATATTAAATAATCAATAATTGTTTATACCCGCATTTTGGCACATTGGCTCGTTGAATGTGCCATCTAATAAGTAGTATCGTCGTTCTCCTTAGCTGCTTTTAAATGACTGCTGGCGGAGACATAAATACAGTGTAAGAAAATTCTTTTTTTATAATTGTTTCCTTATAGAAAGGTTGGGTACTTTTCCACCTTAGCACAGAATTCTTTCAGTGCTCCTCCGGGGTTTTGGACATGTACTTTTTCTTCAATTTAATAGTGTTTGCTTTATTTTTGTAGAAACGAAAAATGTTTTGCAAGTTATGGATCATTTCTCCACTCTTTCCTCAAATATTTCTCGTATTCCAGCTGTGCGCAGGCGTTTAGTTTTTCGCATGGTGTTTTTACATATTCGTAATTTAAATTTTTTTTATAGAATCAATTGGTGGTAGTTCATGATTGTGTGTGGATTAATATCACAACACTGAGGATTTGGCAAAAGCCTTTTTCATTTATTAAAAAACAACGCTTACGGGGCAATGTTTATTGTAAGAACAACATTTTTTTCTATGAATCGACATACTTTAAGCATTGTTGACGCTATTACCATATGAATGAGGAAATAGCGTCAATGACTTTATTTCCAAATTTTTGTTGACTTTATTTCACTTTTGAAAAGGCAATAATGTCAGTTGACTTTATTTCGCACCAGGGTGGGAAATAAAGTCAATTGACCTTATTTCCATTGACCTTATTACCTGTCACCGTTTTCGCTAGCAGCAATCGAATTTTTACTGGTGTGAAATACTGATTGATCCATAAGGACCTAAGCATTCCATATGTTTTCCCCGTTATGCTGGCAATATGATTGTTCCATGTCAGCGGCCTGTTATATATTACTCCTAGGTTTCTCGCAGTGTCAACAAACTCTATCACTGAATTGTTGAAAATTACTTTGTGATGATCATCAAGTGTGAACTGTCTTCTATAAATTGGAATACATTGATATTTGTTTGAGTTAATTACTAATCCGTTATTTCTAGCCAAATCGTTAACACGTTCGAGGTCAAAATTTAAGTTACGAATACAGACATTGATTGACGCAAAGGGACAGCTAACATAAAATTGGACGTCGTCGGCATAAATATAAATAACACAGTATATTAAAATTTTGGGTAAGTCGTTAATATACAGGACAAATAACAGTGGACCTAGTATTGATCCCTGTGGAACAACCCTAGACGTGGACAAAAATTCAGATATAGCACTACCAACACATAGAGCTTGTGATCGATTTGTTTGGTACGAAGTAATTAGGTCCAACGCTGATGACGAGAAATTAAACAAGTTTTTTAGTTTTAAACATACAAGTTTGGGGTCAACAGTGTCTAGGATTGCCAATTTTTTACTGCGCAAAATCAGTAGTTACACTTTTTTATGCTAAACAAGTAATAAAGTCTAAGTTCGGGCGGAGCCGAACATTAAATACCCGGCGCAAGTATTAAATATATGTTTTTTCACCTTTCCGAAACCTTCCGCTAGATGGTAAGCCGGGGTGTATCAATTTTGAGTAAATTAGCGTCCTTCAATTTCGAAATATTGAAGTTTCAAGCATTTCTGAAATTTACCGTTATATGAGAANCGGCCGTTATTTTAGTCCGATTGCAATAATTTTCAACGTTTTGCTTATATGTGGCAAGCACAATAACCGCAACGAATTTGGTACAAATTGGTAGAACGGTTACCGATATAC
>NW_016163111.1:22541-22622 GCF_001687245.7 Rhagoletis zephyria | reverse complement strand
AAATTACCGTTATATGGGATGTGGGCGTGGTTATTGTCCGGCCATTTAGTATGCTGTACCAATGCCAACAACTGTGCCAAA